>NW_011500694.1:0-3120 GCF_000495115.2 Populus euphratica | reverse complement strand
TTGTTGTTGTTACTATTATTGTTGTTTATAATTGTTTTTTATAATTTATACAATTAACCTCCCTATGGTTCGACTCCGGTCTTGTCGGGTTATTTATTACTTTGACACTCCTGCACTTGGGAGAAGACATCAATCTTTTAGTCGTATCACTAAATTTTTTAAAGATCTGTGCATTGTGAAGAGAAAACTGAATGTGAAAAAAAAAAACCTTTTTAGCCAAACAAGTAAATGTCATTCTTCATAACAATAATGCTTTGAAATATAAAGACCCTGGTTATCCTATAATTTCTTGCTTTATTGGAGAACATTAAATTGAAAGGGTCTTACTTGATCTTGGTGGTAGTGTGAATTTACTTCCATATTCAGTCTTCCAGAGTCTTAATATAGGTGAGTTAAAACCAACTTCTGTAACTCTCTTACTTGCTGCTAGATCTTTAAAAATACCTAGAGGAATAATTAAAGATGTGTTAGTATAAGTCGATAAATTCATTTATCATGTAAATTTTATTATCTTGGACACACAACCTGTTGAAGCATGTAATTAATTTCCTATTATTTTAGGACACCCACTTCTTACAACTTCTAATACAATGATTAATTGTAGGAATGGACAAATGAAGCTATCTTTTGGAAACATGACATTAGAGATGAATATTTTCAACATTTGCAAACAACCTGGAGATGATAATGATTCATAGAAAGTAGATCTTATTGATGAATTAGTTTATGATCAATTTGAATCTATCATAAGTAAAACAGAGTTTGATGAATATGAAAATGTGCAAATAATTTATTCTCAGGAAGAAATCACATATGAAAAAAGCACTGAAAATGCTGATGTGGATCTTTTGTCAAAAGTGACAACAGATTCGACATCTGACATCACATCAATCTATGATTACGTTCCTGACGAATCCTTACTTTCACTTAATCTAATGCCTTGGTATGATAAAAATATCAATTTTCTTGCTTCAGGAGATTTGTCAGCTCATTGGAGTACCTAAGACAAAGGAAAGTTTTTGAACGAAGTGAAGAACTTTTATTGGGATGACCCTAACTTATTCAAATATTATCTAGATCAAATATTTCAAAGATGCATTCCTGACAATGAGGTAAGTAGTGTTATTAAACTTTGTCATTCTGAAGCATGTGGGAGTCATTTCTCATTAAAAAAGACAGTTATGATAATCTTTCAAAATGTTCAAGGGCACACATGCATTCTACAAAACTTGTGAAATTGTCAAAAAGTTGATACTAGTCAAAAAGTTTTGCTTTATAATTCTCAACTTTATTTATTCCCCGGGGAGCCAAGATCAAGATGGAGCAGTCCCTTTATTGAGAAACATGTGTATCCTTATAGGGTCTTTAATATTTAGAATCCAAGGAATGACAATGTTTTTAAGGTAAATGGACATCGTTTGAAAGCTTACTTTGATAATTTTCCTAGTGAAAATGAATCCATTGGTTTGAATGATCCTAGATAAAGGTTGATTATTTTGTTTTTCTCACATTGTTTTTACGTTTTTTTTTTGTGACTCTTGGTTTGCTAGTCTCTCTCACTCCGGTTAAATGGTAGATAACAGTACTCCGTGACTCTTAAGTCGGTTCTTTCAGTTTTTCATGATAATTGATATTTGTATATATATTTGTTTATTTTCTTGTTCCTTCTCTTCTCTTTGCATCTCTTTTCCACTTCTCATCTTAAAAAATGGACATCACTCTTGAAAAATTAAAAAAGTATTTTCCCGCTTTGCCTCAAAATACAATTACAAAAATTTACTAAGCTAAATGTGCAAGATTGAGGTTGTTAATGAACCATGAAATTCCTAAAGAGATTCATTGGCTAATTGAAGCAAAGGTTCGATTATCAGGTGAGTCTTCCAATTCTTTTATTTCACACATGCCTGGAACAGGTAAAAGCATTTTTGCAAAGAAACATCATGCAAAATGACTGAAAGTCTGCCATCAATATGCCAGATGGACTTGCAATGCACAATGTCGTTCTTTAGGAATGGTATTTATAAACTATGAAGAGAAAATATTATTCATTAAGAATGACCTGAGTAAGAGGTCTTTAGATAATCTTCTATTGACTCTTGAGATGCATTTTAGTGAAGATGTATATCGTGCAATTCATGATTTATGGTCACTATTCCATAAAGAACATGTTTGATATAGTCTTGGAAATCTGACTAAAACAGGTCATGTTTGCTAGTTTTTAAGAAAACTAGATAGGAAGTCTATCCCCGACCCATAAAGGGTGTTTAAGTCGTTCTTGAACGTAAAACCAAGGAAAGATGTAAGTCATAATCACAACTACAATTTAACTTTTAGTTTGTAAGAACTTGTGTCTTTTGGTTTGATTAATATCATAATATTTGTGTTTTATTTTTTTATATTTGTTTAAGTGTATTTCAAGTTTTTCAGTATTTGGTGTTTCAGGTGATGTCTTTAATACTCTATCTTTCTACCTTAGGACATTCAGGATAATATCTCGTTTTGCTTGGGGGGAAAGGGTAGTAGTTCATATTATAAAAAAAACTAACTATGTTTTTTATTTCATAAACCATTTGCAAACTGTTGTTACTAAGATGGCAGAGTAAAGAGGAATTTTATGACTCTTGAGACGTACATTGGTTAATATTTTTCAATAGTTATTTGCAATATTTATAACAAGGTCTATCAAAATACTTCTTGAAATATTCAGGTTTACAAGCTCTCATATTAGTATCACTTAATTATACTCATATACTCATTTAACATATATTCTTAAACTTTAATTTTCATACACACTCTTTAACATATGATTGTGGGTTCCATGTTGGATTATTAAATTATTTCTGTTCTTTTGTTAAAGGTAATAACTAAGGGAAAGGGATAGTATATAATTTGAAAAAAACAAAACAAAAAAAGAGCAAAAAAAAGTGATGATAATAAAAATATAGATAAGTTTGGTTTCGTAGCCTCCCTAACCTAAGCAATTAAGCCCGAACGGGTGTTTTAACACCTAATACCCTAAAGTCAATTGAATTAGAAGCTATTGGCTCAACGCTTGTTACATAGGTTGAGGAGAAAAACTTAAGGGAATCAAACATTACATTATCTATGTATCAGTATCTG
>NW_011508153.1:0-843 GCF_000495115.2 Populus euphratica | reverse complement strand
AAAAGAAACTAGATGTTCGAGCATAGACAGCCTAAAAATAAGTTCAAGCCCACGTGTTTGAGTCTTCTTTATTTCTTCTTCAAATTAGATAGACAATATGTCATACAACCATTTTTTTTTTAAAGAATCAAATGACATGTTGTTGTCTTGCCTAGATTTCACGTACTATAGAGGTGTACTATAGAGGTGGGTGGAAAATCAAGGGTGTGTTTTTTATTTGAAAACCCATTTTTCAACCCATCTTTATCTAAAAACATTGTTATAACCTCCTCCAAAAACCAATTTATCAATCCAAAAAAATTCTAAAAACTAAGGTCTTTAATTCATTTATGGTCAATTCAAAGATCTTATTTTTTTTGCATTTTTTTTGCTAAAGAGTTTTTTTGGTTTAAGGGTGTGTTTTGTAAACACCCTTTTATGCTTATTTTAATAGTTTTATTACAAAAAAATAGATTTTTGTCAAAAAAAAGTTAAAAATATATTTTGTCTTGCATATGGCCAAAAATACTTAAAATTACTTGAGTATTTAAAAAAAATAAAATACTTTGGCAAGTTTTAGAAAAGGGTGTCGCGTGGATTTATAATAAGTTTGTAAGGTTCCCATGGATTTTTTTCTTTATTTAAAAAATATTAAAAATTTATTTTTGACAAGAGAATATATTATTCACTTTTAATATAAAAATAATAACCTACAAAAGGGTTAATATCCAAAATATTATTAGGAATAATGATTTATTATTAATCACCTTTAATATAAGAATTAAAAAACTTGTATGAGATTAATATCTAAAATATTATTGGAAGTCATACAACTCATTCAATCATAATATTAGGATAAAAAAC
>NW_011508149.1:0-843 GCF_000495115.2 Populus euphratica | reverse complement strand
ACAAAGTTCTGATAAGTTTCTTTTAGCTCATTCTTGCTTTAAAAAGGCTCAGCCTTATAATCAAGAAATTTGATTCTTCAAGAAATCTTAATTTAAGTCACTAGAGTTTAAACTGGTATTCACTTATATCATTATAATTCAAACCAGTATCAAGAATTTTAAGCTCAAATCATTAGAATTCAAACTAGTATTAAAAATGTGATCTTGAATCACTAAAATCCAAACTAGTATTAAAAAGTTTAAACTTGAGTTATTTAAATTCAAACATATATAAAAAATGTGATCTTATATCACTCAAATTCAAAGCAATACCATGAAGTTTAAACTTGAGTAATTGAAATTCTAACCAATATAAAAAATGTGATCTTGCATCATTGGAGCTCAAACTAGTATAAAATGTTTAAGCCTGCGTTATTGGAATTCAAATTAATACTGAAAGTCTGACCATACATTACTAGAGCTCAAACTAGTATCAAGAAGTTTAAACCTGGGTAACTAGAATTCAACCTAATACAAAAAATATAAGGTTACATAACTAGAGTGCAAACTAGTACAATGAGATTATTCTATATTGCTAGAAATCAAACTAGTATTATAAAGTATCCTTGTGTCACTAGAATTTAGCCTGATACCAAGAAATAATCTTGTAGAATAATTTAACTAATTTTAGAAGATGTAATCTCACGTTAGACTTTATCCCGTATCAAAATCATTCTATTTCAGAAGTTAAGTCTTAGGTCACTAGAATTCAACATAGTTCTAAGAAATTCATTCTGCTATATAATTCCACCTATACTAGAATAAATCTTATTCTATTGTAGAAGTTTTCAATTCAAAAATCAC
>NW_011508147.1:0-844 GCF_000495115.2 Populus euphratica | reverse complement strand
GATGATAAAGGGTGGCTACTTTGTGTGAGATCCCATATTTATTCATTAAAGACTTAAATGACTTGTTGTAGAAATGTGTTCCACCATCACTTATTATGGCTCGAGGGATTCCAAATCAACTTAAAATATTTTCTTTCAAAAATTGTGTCACTGTTTTGTGAATATTGTTTTGACTTGGAATTGCCTCTATCCATTTTGAAACATAATCTACTGTGACTAATATGTATAAGAAACCAAATAATGGAGGAAATGGACCCATGAAATCTATACCCCAACAATCAAAGATCTCGATGACAAAAATAGGATTTAAAGGCATGATGTGATGTTTTGAACTAGATCCTAACTTTTGAGAATTTTCATAAGTCTTGCAGAATGCGTGTGAGTACTTGATCATGGTGGGCCGGTAAAATGCACTTTGTAAGATTTTTGCCGGTGTCTTTCTTGATGAGAAATGGCCCCCACATGCCTCAGAATGACAAAATTTAATGACACTACTTACCTCATTGTCAGGAATGCATCTTCGAAATATTTGATCAGGACAATATTTGAATAAATAAGGATCATCCCAATAAAAGTTCTTCACTTCGTTCAAAAACTTTCTTTTATCTTGGATACTCCAATGAGCTGGCAATTGTCCTGAAACAAGAAAATTGACAATATTAGCAAACCAAGGCATTGTAGAGACAGAAAGTAAAGATTCATCAGGAAAGTAGTCATCGATTGGTGTGATGTCAGTTTTCGAATCTGTTGTCAATCTTGACAAGTGATCTGCGACAACATTTTCGCTGCCCTTCTTATCTTTGATTGTGATATCAAATTCTTGAAGTAACAAAATACATCGTAC
>NW_011508148.1:0-844 GCF_000495115.2 Populus euphratica | reverse complement strand
ATTGAAAAGATGAATTGGCTATCCAAAATAGCGGTAGCGGTGTCAATTGCATTAATGAATGGGATATATGTAATTTGGCTAATGGCCTTGTGAGGAATAATTAATATATGTGTTATCGACTCATAGAAATAATAATAAAATGTTAGGAGAAGTCAAATTGTCAATATAAAAAAAAATATATTTCAAGGATTCTAGTTATCCTTGTCCAACGAGTGGTGTGAAACGTGCTTTAAAAGTTAAGGTAGTTATATAAAGTTGCTTGTGTGATGATAAATTAGAATTCATGATAAGTCTTATGCCAGAAATGGTAGGACAAGATTTGGATAGGGTTTTCATGAAAGAAGTTTGGCCGAGATTTCATTATTCAAGAAGGTTTTTATTAGAAATGATAAGTTGGAGTAAAATCTTAGCCTTAAATCTTTTGAAAAGGAGTCAAAATAATATGAAGGATAATAACATAGGTTATATGAAAAAAGAAATGAGATGATGAAATATAATAATGATAAGTACAGATTTTGAAATTTCAAACTACGCAATTAATCACATAAGAAGTTGAAATGATAAATTATGTGTTAAGAGAACATGTTTATTTGATTAAAATTAATTGAATATTTGAAAAATTAAAAGGGCATAAATATGTTGCAAATGAAATGTGACATAATTTAAATATATTATGAATTGAAACAATGATGCGAACCAAATATGGTTGTGAAATATGCATATATAATTATATGAATTAAAGGGATTTTAAGGAAATGATTCACAATATGAATCAAACGTAATGTAAATAAGAATTTCAATGATGTGATTGTGATAATTAAATGAGTATAATGATGAAATAAAA
>NW_011508144.1:0-845 GCF_000495115.2 Populus euphratica | reverse complement strand
GAACTGTGAGTGTCGTACGAACCGCTTAGATGTCATGTGCTCAATATATTGCATCCATATATCCCCCGAGATGAAAGGCGGTTTGAATTCCCACCAAACCACACCTCATTCCAGCCTTCTATATCGTTATCTCTCGTATTTTTTTATATTTTTTTATATGTCATATTAAAAATCAAGCAAGCTATTTCCATAGTAACAAATTAGAATTTAGAATAAAAAAAAATATTATTTTCAATGTTACCTAGTTGCCACATGATTCTCCCTTACCCGCCTTACAACATTGTTGTTCATGCTATTCCACTTAAATTAATGCTATGGATAAATAATTAAATAAAAATAAAAATAGTACAAGATATAAAATTATAAAAAATAAGTTGGAAATTAGAAGTTAACTAATTAGTACTTAGAAGTGTATTTTCATCAAGGTTTTATATTAGTATTTTGCACTTGAAGTATCAATAACTCATTAACTAAAATATATTTTATAATAACAAGTCTGATACTATAAGATACCTTTAATTTATGTTAAATGTTCATCATAAATACAGGCCTATCACATAAATAAAATGATTGATTGATGAGTTTAAGTACTGAAATTGAAACGACAAAGAGATGGCCAAACTTAGAAAAGTAATGTTGGTTCGGTCTAAACTGGAACACTGTTCGGTCATTATGTTATATCTAGAGCTGTAGATCTTGGATTTCAATTTGGTTTATATGGCTAGAAAGCTAAGAGATGGGTCTAAAACATTTATAGGAATGCAAGACTCAATTATGCTGTTTCAAAGTCCAAATCTTAGCAACAACGAAAAAGTCTAAATCCGTTCTACAGCCCAGACATTGTT
>NW_011508146.1:0-845 GCF_000495115.2 Populus euphratica | reverse complement strand
TAGAAGAAGAAAATATATTATATATTCTTGTCCTTAATTAGAACTGAGTTCAATTTATTTTAACTGAAATATTTAAATTTTAAAATTGTCCCAGACAATTTTTTGTATATTTATGATTTGCTAAACTATAGTATGTTTCTAAATAAAGTTTTAACTCTGTTTTTTTTCCCCTCCTGTGCTACTTTGAAAAAAAACTCCATGTTTGTGGCATCAATTTCTTCGTTGAGTCTCCATCTCTGACGGCAAAAGTAGAATATGAGAACAGGAATTTTAACGAAATGCCATCAGGGCTGGACCTGTTTATGTTGATTTTAACCATTCAAGGATATTTGTGGCCATGAGTCTCCATCTCTGCAAATATATTTGCATGCTCTTTGGACCACGATATATCTTTCTGGGTTTTTTGGGACTCGACCAAGAGCATGCATGAATCGAATTGTACGTCAATGGGGTGGGTGGATAACTAAATAATTTGTTAGGAAATTAAAAATTAAAAGAATTAGAAAAATAAATGCAACTAATTTTTTTTTATTTTGTTTTTCAATATTAAATATTAAATCAATAACTAAAAACAATAATAGAAATAATTAGAAATAAAAATAAATATATAAAAGAACAAGGATTTAGAAAAAATCTAGGGTTGTAGCATGTGATAGCGCTATCCCTAAATAAAAAACACTTTATTTGTACAAGGATAATTTTATATATAATAATGATTTCTCTTCAAGATTCAATAATTCGTTCAAATTTTTTAATGTTGTAAAAAAATTTCAAAATTTTTAAACATTATTTTTGTTTACTAGAGTCAATAAAGTATAAGAAATGAAGTGTAATAAAACTTAAAA
>NW_011508143.1:0-845 GCF_000495115.2 Populus euphratica | reverse complement strand
ACAGATATTATGCACAACAAAAAGAGTTTGCTAAAATGGTTTAAGCTTCATTGCAAAAGAACGCAAAATAACATTGAAAGAAGTTGCATTTAACATTAAAAGAAGTTTCATCTATAATTAATTAATTAATTCTATTTAATTCAAGAAAAAAATTTATTTTGGTAAAATATATTTAACAAAGAATAAAAAATAAAAGATCCTAGGTAACCCAACTAAATAAAAAAAAACACAAAAGAAGTAGAAAGCATATAAAAAACATAAAATTTAACCTCCAATAAAATAAATATCTACGAATAAGATTGAAAAAACATTAGATTAAAAGAATAATTAAAAAAATACCCAAAGTAACCACTAGGAAACATCCTTAAGTTGGATTAATTTTTCAAATTATAACCTATAAAATTTTAAAATGAACCTAACCAAAAAGTTTAAATATGGATTAACTTAATATTGAATAATGAGATTGAGTCTAAGAAAATACCAAACTAAATTTTTTGGCAAAGTAAAAAAATATATAAATAAAAAGAATGAGGATAAATTATAAATGTAAAAAAATAATGGAGAGTGAAATCACAAAAAATATTACATTATAAAAATTATCTCATATGATATAAATAGAAATTAAAAGAATGAGTATCAAATAAGATAAATTTAGAAAATCAAATGAGAATAAAATTAAAATAAATTTTTATTTTTATAATTTATTTCAAATAAAATAAATATTAATCAAAAAATCAGAATTGATAACATAGATGTGTAAAAAAATCAATTAAAGCAGAAATTAAAATAAATTTTGATTTTTATAAGTTATTTGAAATAAAACAAGTATTCTCTAAAAGATTAGA
>NW_011508145.1:0-845 GCF_000495115.2 Populus euphratica | reverse complement strand
CCTAGGACACGCAGCATTCCTTTTCTTTTCTTTTCTTTCCATCTTTGTTTCTCCCAAGGTCTTGTACTACACGGACCACGACCCTTAGTTAAAAAAAAAAGGTTTTGAAAAATATATTCATTAGATTCTTCCAAAAAAAAATGAAAAATGAAAAGAAAACCATGACATTCACGACATAAAATTTAAACCATTAACTCCAAGTGGAGTACTGCAAAACCTATACCGGTGAGAACATAGTTTCCCAGCATAGAAAACTACAATTTTAAAAGAAAAAAAATTGTACGAAGTTTTTATAATAAATCAAGGAATAGATCCAAACTAGTTATTTAATCCACATTTTACTGTGGGGTCAGATAATTTTTTTAATAAAAACTAAAAATAAATATGCTAGTCTTTTAAATATTTTTTTAAATACAATTATAAATAAAAAGATCTATCTATGCATTTAATTAATACATCAAGAATCATATGTGTTAATAAATATAAAAAATAAAAAGTTAACATATTAATTCAACTCACTTCACTGTAAATTGAGTAATTTTTCTAACATAAAAAAATTAATATGCAAGTATTATTAATATATTTTTTGATATCGAGTAAAAAAATATAATTGTGATTTAAAAAATTAATACTTATATAAAATAAAATATAATAAAAATTATACATGTTGGTAAAAATATGTATGATCACAAGCTAATTTTTAACCTATTAGAAAAATAAAACAATGTTATAATTGTTATAATAAACACTATTTTCTTATTTTTTTTATAGTAATTTAAAAAAATATAAAGAAAAATAAATAAGAAATTACAAAAAAGAAAAGAAAAAATGATATAAATAGATAA
>NW_011508140.1:0-846 GCF_000495115.2 Populus euphratica | reverse complement strand
CAAAACCAACTAATATTATAATTTGTCGAAATTATCCATTATAATTTTTAGTTTGACCTTTCTTTATATTTTGATCCGTATTTGGAGTTTTATAGCTTCAAATTAAACAAGGTCAACCCCATTGGAAAGATAATACCCTAGGCTATAACTTCTATGAGAAACTCATCTTAAATGTTATCATTTTCATGTCTTAATCTCTTCTAAACTTTAGAATATAAGTTTGTCCAGTTTTCCTTTCTATGACTTTACTTCTTCTTCAATTTCTCACATTTCAAAACAATCTTTACCATGTCATTTACATTATAACATCATTAAAAATTACTTTATAAAACTTATTAACCTGACTCACATTTATTTAAAATAATCAAAACTATTTTATAGAAAAACATGCTCATTGTAGGAATTCATACTGCATTTACTTTCCATAATATTAGCATAGTCGTATATACTTTCAATATCATAATTCACACCAACAATAGTATCATAAGATAAAAATGAATATTTTCCATCAATTTCCTCCTTATATGCAAAATCAACCAATCACAAGGATTCTCATCTCTAAGTTTTATTATCATTTTCAAGGTTTTGAATCACAATGACATAATCGATTTAATTCATAATATAAAATGTAAGAGAAGACATTAATCTTTTAGCCGTGTCAATTCATATATTACAATTCACTTAAATGAACACATTTCTATCATATATCAATTAGCACCTTTGGGCCGACCATGAATGCCTTTAGGATTACCATGCTTTCTTCATTAATTTCCACTAATTTAACACCCATTACAAGTTATCCTAACCCAATTAAGTCAATTTATCATCAATTTTTACTTTTTCTAA
>NW_011508142.1:0-846 GCF_000495115.2 Populus euphratica | reverse complement strand
ATGGCTATGGAAATTAAAAATCCCCCCAAAATATGACAGGCATTTGTTTTAATATAAAAGTTATTGGATGAATCAAATGGGTTGAATTGTTTTTGGCTGATCTTGTGTGTGATTTGACATCCAACAACTATTTATGGCTTGTTACTAGAGCAAAAAAACAGACTGATTCATATCAAAATCTACTTATAGTGATGCTATTTCAAATCAATATTTCTTTTTTCAGTCTGAATTGCGGATAATGGATAACTTATAGTTTTATAATAGATAGATGACACCGGTTTTGTTAAGGACCAAGTTATTTTTTTCTAACATGAAAAATAGGCTTTAATGATGCTATAGTTTTTAAAAAAGTAAAAAACAAAATTGGTACTTGAGTTATTGATTTGACGAGGTCTAATAAGTTTAGATTATTTAATAATATAATTAAAAACAGACATCTATAATAAATGAAAAGAGAAGAGGGCAATAATTAACTATAAAAATATAAGATGTTAAACACTATACATGGGAAGAGATGAAAGAAAAGTCCATTAAAGACTTATTATTGCTTTACCGTGTATGCTGGCTATCAACTCAAAAAAGCTCACCGAGATGATGTTAACGCCATTGCAAAAGATTCAATGACAACATCAAGAGAGAGGTTGTACTGCTGCCAAATCAAAGACTTAGAAAGTAAACTAAACAAATTATAATGGAGTTAGCATTTCATGATTATGTTTAAATAATTAATTTAATTTAATTCTAAAAAAATCAATTTTAAAAAAGCTACATTTAATAAAAAAAATTAGAAAAATTAGATAATCCAGATCATTGTCGAGATTAGTGAGAAATCCTATAAAAAAAATA
>NW_011500704.1:90053-99715 GCF_000495115.2 Populus euphratica | reverse complement strand
AACTCAACTTCATATATCTAGTAGAGGAATGTACAACCTTAGGGAAGATCATGACCTCCAAGCCAAATTTACATCTTTAGCTAGAAAAATCAAAGCATTATAATTGAAAAGGAGTGGTCAAATAAAATCTGTTCAAGACATTATGTGTCAAATCTGTGAAACCAATGAACACTCAACCAATGACTATCTAATTTTGCCTTGGTTGCAGTAACCCCTCTTTTCCTAAAACAAGACCCAACTACATGCAAGCCCTTGATTGTTGTGTGAGGATAGAGTTAGAAGAAAGGAGAGAAAACCATGAAAGGTAAATGAGTTGGAAGGGTCGGTTGATGTAGTAGAGAAGAAAGAGAGGAAAAAACTGAAAGTGGAGAGGAAGAAGAAGAACTAAATAAGAAACCTATCTAGGACAACCCAAAATCATGAGGTAAGGAAAGAACATCACCTAATTACTTGCCTCTTAGAATTTCAAGACAAAAAAGAAAAGGAAATCGTTAGGGTTCTTACACTTAATACTTGAAAAGACTAAATAGAAAGATTAATAAGAATGGGGGCTGGATGGTGGAACCAATTCCAGAAATATTAATAAAAAGAAATGGATGAACATGGTGAACAAAACCTAGACTAAGGGTTGGCCAAAGGAAATAACGGAAAAGGATGAAATGAAATGATAAAACCTGAAATTTGTGACCTTGTTTAACTCATGAAAACATGCATGAATTGAGGTAAAAAAATTCATGTTCATGATAAGGTATGGATTTAGCATGCATAAGTGAAGAGTTATATGAAAATAAAATGGAAGAATGTGCAGAATTATGATCTTTTGAACCCTTAAAATGATAACTTAGTCGAAACAAAATCTATGTTAATCTTAATGCTTTGATTTTATTACGAGGTTAATGAACTTGCATGAATATGGTTCAAATGAATGAGAATGTGGTTGCGACATGATTGTTATGATTAAATTTGTGTTAATGATATAAATTAACACACAATAAGTTGGACCTTCAATTCAACTCTCACATCCTCGTGGGTCATATGATATACTTGACATGAGTCCTCCCCTCCTGAATTCTAGGTCTCCCTTGTGTATAACTCGTCCCTCACTAGGTAGATATGATAAAATAATTGACTGTAACAGATTACGGTTGGCTCTGGACCTCAATCTTTTAACCATGAGCTCCTTTGGAGGTTCTATAGGGATAATCCTTCTTCTTGTGACTCATGTCCCTGTAATAGTAACAATCTCTACCTATATGTGGGCACTCTCTCTATTGATGACCCTCTCCTCTATAAATATACCATCTCCTTGACATCATAGAGCAATCTCAAATGTGTCGTTGCTCATACCTCTGATAGAATGGATACACGGGTCCTTTTTGCCCTATATACCCTCCCGAAGTCGTGACACCCTGTTTAGCCTATCCCCCCTAAGATCCTCCTCCACCCACTTGCCTAGATCCTCTTAAGCTACCTTATAGGGTGAAATTCCCATCTCTTCTCTAGAACTATCCTAAGGATTGCCCTTTCTTTCCTTTCTTTGGGAGGGGAGGTCTTCTAGTTGAAAACCCAAATTCTCTCCTTTTAGCTCCAATCACTTGACTCTGCTTGACCACTGGCTTTGGGGCATCCTTTATTACCCACTCCATATCATGAGTAGCTCGTACCAATTCTCGAACAAACTGAAACTATATGGCTATCAATACCATTCTCAGCTCCTACCTTAGCCCATCACGAAATCTCTCCACTTTGTGGCGCTCTTAAGGAAGGTAAGTGGAGGCAAAAGCTGATAAGTCCTGGAATCTCCTCTCATACTCCAAAACTATCAAGTGTCTCTACCTCAAATCCAAAAATTCATGTTCTTTCTCCCTCCTATGCTCCCAAAAATATTACCTTTCTTCAAACTCTTCAAAAAAATCCCTCCATCCCAATACCTCCCCCGATATCCTCTCTCTGAAGGTCTCCTACCATGAATGGGCACTTTTAACCAATAGCTAGGTTATGCAATCCACTTGTAGCTCTTTTGGCACCTGCATCTAACTTATAACTATTTCCATTTTCCTGAGCCAAGTAACCTCAACATCTTCTTTGCCACGGCAAGTCATAGAACCTATCTCTTTCATATCCATCACCTACTACACTATGGTGACTACTTCCCCTAATCTAGAAGTTATACCAAAGGCTCTTGCTATCATTCCTAATGACACAACTAAAAGATTGATGTAAGATTGATGTCTTCTCCCAAGTGAAGGAGTGTTGAAGTAATAAATAACCCAGCAAGACTGGGGTCGAACCACATGGAGGTTAATTGTATAAATTACAGATAATAATAATACAACAACAATAACAACAAAACTTGACTATCTCCTAAAAATGTAGCTATTGACACACCTCCCATTAACCCAAGACTTCCTTCCCCATATACTAAATGAATCTTTCTCTCAGCTAGCACTTGACTAAGATGATTTGCTAATTTTAAAAACTCATTTTCTTTCTCAGGACTAGATCTACCGAAAACACAAATATTTCTTATGTGATGACTTGAGGAACTTGCCATTTCTACACACTTCTATATTTGTTGAATGTATGGGTTGAGTAGAAATGAAAGGAAGGAAGAGAGGATTTTATAGATGAGAAATTAAAAAGGCAATCATACCACCTATATGTAGGTTAGCTAGAGTCTCACACAGACACTCTCTCTCTTTTTATTTATTTATTTATTTATTTTTGAAAAAACATATATATGTATAGGTAGTTGTGATTGTGGCTCACATCTTCCCTTAGTTTTACACCCAAGAACGGTTTAAATGCCCTCTATGGATCGAAGATTGGCTTCCCATCCAGTTTTCTTAAAAACTAGCAAACAAAGTTTTTTTTAGTCAGATTTCCAAGACTGTATCGATCATGTTCTTTATGAAATAGTGGTTATAAGTCATGAATTGCACGATGCACATCTCCAGCAGGATGCGTCTCAAAAGTCAATAGAAGATTATCTAAAGACTCCTTACTCAAGCCATCCTTAATTAATTATATTTTATCTTCACGGTGTATAGATACCATTCCTAAAGAACAACATTGTGCATTACAAGTCCATCTGGCATATCGATGACAGACATTCAGTCATTTTGCCCGATGTTTCTTTGCAAAAGTGCTTTACCTGTTCCAGGCATGTGTGAAATGAAGGAATTAGAGGACTCACCTGATAATTAGACCTTCGCTTCAATGAACCAGCTAATATCTTTAGGAATTCCATGATTCATTAACAATCTCAATCTTGCACATCTAGCACGGTAAATTTTTGTAATCGTATTTTGAGATAGAGCGGGAAAATATTTTTTCAATTTTTTAAGATTAGTGTCCATTTTCAAATGAGAATTGGAAGAGCGATTCAAAGAATTGCACAAATATATACACAAATATCAGTTATTATGAGAAACTGAAAGAACTAACTTAAGTCACGAAGTACCATTGTCCGCTATTTGACCAGGGTGAAAAAAACCAGCAAAAATCACTCAAAAAGAAACACAAAAACAATGTGAGGACAAAAAAGTCAATCTTTATATATAGGATCACCCAATTCAATAGAGTCATTTTCAACTGAAATATTATCAAAGTAAACTTTCAAACGATGTCCATTTACCTGGAAAACATTGTCATTCTTTGGATTCTCGATATCATAGGGCCCATATGGATACACATGTTTCACAATAAAAGGACCGCTCCATCTTGATCTTAGTTTTCTAGGAAATAAATGCAATCGAGAATTATAAAGCAAGACTTTTTGACCAACATTGAATGTTTTTCTCAGTATTTTCTTGTCATGAAACTCTTTGATTCTTGCTTTATGAATTCTTGAATTTTCATATTCATCATTTTTTATTTCCTTAAGCTTATTTATTTATAATTTTCATAGTTGACTAGCATCATCAAGCTTTGAATTGAGAGTTTTAATAGCCCAATAAGCTTTATATTCAAGTTCCATAGGCAAGTGACAAGGTTTTCCATAAACTAGTCTATAAGGTGACATACCTCATGATGTTTTATAAGCAGTTTGATAAGCCGAAAGTGCATCATTAAGTCTTAAAGACTAGTCTTTCCTATTAGGGTACATTGTTTTCTCCAAGATGTGTTTGATCTCCCTATTAGCAAGCTTTACTTGTCCACTTGTTTGAGGGTGATAAGAGGTGGCAACTTTATGTGTAATTCCATTTTTCTTCATTAAAAACTCAAATGGCTTGTTGTAGAAATGTGTTTCACCATCACTTATCATGGCTCGAGGGATTCCAAACCAACTCAAAATATTTTCTTTCAAAAACTTTATCACTATTTTGTGATCATTGTTTTGACTTGGAATTGCCTCTATCCATTTTGAAACATAATCTATTGCGACTAATATGTACAAAAAACCAAATGATGGAAGAAATGGACTCATGAAATCTATACCCCCAACAATCAAAGATCTCAATGATAAGAATATGATTTAAAGGCATCATATGATGTTTTAAAATAGATCCCAACTTTAAATAATTTTTACAAGACTTGTAGAATGCATATGAGTCCTTAAACATGGTGGGCCAGTAAAATCCACTTTGTAAGATTTTTGCAGTTATCTTTCTTGATGAGAAATGGCTCCCCACATGCCTCAAAATGACAACATTTAATGACATTACTTACCTCATTGTCGGGAATGCATCTTCAAAATATTTGATTAGGATAATATTCGAATAAATATGGGTCATCCCAATAAAAGTTCTTCACTTCGTTCAAGAACTTTCTTTTATCTTAGGTACTCCAATGAGCTGGCAATTGTCCTGAAATAAGAAAATTAACAATATTAGCAAACTAAGGCATTATAGAGATAGAAAGTAAAGATTCATCTGGAAAGTAGTCATCGATTGATGTGATGTCAGTTTTTGAATCTGTTGTCTGATTAGTACTTAAAAGTGTATTTTTATCAAGGTTTTATATCATCATTTTGCACTTGAAGTATCAATAACTCCTTAACTAAAGCATGTTTTATAATAATATATCTAATAATATAAGATACCTTTAATTTATAGGAAATGTTCATTTTAAATGCAGGCCTATCACATAAATGAAAGGATTGATTGATGAATTTAAGAACTGAAATTGAAAGGATAAAGAGATGGCAAACTTAGAAAAGAGATGTCGATGCAATCCAAATCGGAACACTATTCGGTAATTGGGTCATATCTGGAGCTATAGATCTCAGATTTAGGTCTACTTTATATGGATGGAAAGGTAAGACATAGGCCTACAACTTTCATATGGAGACAAGATCTAAAAAGGCCATTTTCAAGTCCAAATTATTGCAACAATAAAGAAGCCCGAATCTGTCCTCCAGTTCGAGCACTGGTTAGTAGTTTGGCCATATCTGGAGTTCTAAAAGTCGAAATGAGCTGAATTTTTTACATAAGAAAGCTGAGACAATTTCCTACAACTTTCATGTTTCGAGTGGCTCTAATTTTGACGTTATCAATGACGTTTTAGGCAAACAAGAGAAGATAAGGATTGTCACCAAGTCAAGAGTTGGCCACCCACTCATCAATTAGTCATCAAATCAATAGTTCCCAATTTTGGCCTATAAAAGGAGGCATTGACCATGCATTTAGGCATCTTGGTTTTCAGATCAAGATCATGCTCTTCCTTTCTCTCTTTGTATTTTTTATAATGTTTATGCTTTGCTTTCATTAATATCAAGTTTATGCCTTTCATTTCCTTTCCTTTACTTAGTTAACTTTTATCTTATTTATGCTCTTTTTTTGTTTATCTATTTTTCTTTCTTTCATTATGTCTAGCTAAGTTTATTATGTCAAGGTGAAAAGGTTACACTAATGGTGTAAGAATAAGTATAATGTAAACTTAATATGGACCTTAATGTTTGATACTAACATGTTTTATATTTGTTATCTTGTTCACTCTTTAATACTTTGCTTGTTAAATGACTAATCTTGATTTATGTTGTATAACACTTGGTACAACAAATGCTTGGCACTTTCATAGCCCATAATGTATGGTATAACCGACACCTGAGCTATGAAAGGAACTTGATTTATTGTTAACATAAGTTATAATCATGAATGCTTGACGAGATTTACAAGTATTAGCATTAATTGAATAAGATGACTAATGTAATCATGTTAACAATATATAATCTGATTGGAACCTCCTTTGTGTGTGGTTTCCAATTCAATAATAAGGAACCTCTTTTGTGTGTGGTTTTCAATTGACTAATAAGAGTTTATACTATACTTATTTGACATACCATTACTGGATCCTTGTTGCGATGTCGCGGTCGCACAAATTAATTACCCTGGCTTAAATCACACAAGATAGTATAGAGTAAGCAAGAGATCGATCCCACGAGGAAGATTTAGTTCAGATTTTTATGCTATACGTTATGCAATTGGGGGGTTTTGATTTGTGATAATCTAAAATATGGAAGAAATTAAACTAGTGAACACAATCAATTAAAACTGAAATTTATCAAGAAAACAAACCTTGGTCACAAGCACACATCCACCTACAGAAATCAGAACTGATCCTTAAAACGAAACTCAAGTTTATATTCTGAATTTTTATCTTTTCTTAACTTTGGTTAATTAACGGATCCGCCATATAACTAGCCCTAACCAACAAATAATCATAGTGTCTGCACTAATGATTTAATCTAATGGCATCCTTAAGATCTAGATAAATTCATTAATCTTAACAACCAAGTTGTCTGCTTGTGTTGCTTTGATCGAATGTTTTTCCTAAGTTTAATAACGTAGTTCCGCCACAATTATCAAGCTTAGTTGCTTCACAAGTTTATATACCCTAACTCCGGTTTTGATACCAAACTTAGCAATAGATTGTTCACAATAATAACTTAGAGTCTGCTCTAGGAATTATCAACAACAATCATAGAAAATATGCATAGGAAAACAATCATACTCATTCATAATACAAACTGAAAATAAATGGAAGAATAAATCTCACAGTTCTTGAAATCTGAAAGTTTCTACGTCCTTGCAACCAAGAAAAGAGCTTAGCCTTACATATCTATTGAACAACTACTCCTAAAGATAAAAGAAAGCATTATTTCTAGTATGTAGAGAGGAGAGTTTGTGTTTCTTCACGTCTGGCTGCTGCCACCTTTCTTTGATTCTACTGCACTCCCTCCTCTCCTTTCTTGGCTCTCTTGGTGTCTATATATAGGCTTTAATGGCAGCTCCTCTTGCTTCTTTATCAATAATGGTGGCTGCCAAACATGCCAAACTTTGACATTAGTAGTCACCACAAATAACCCACCATTGTAGCCTCCTTCTTTGACAATATCAAGACTCTGCAAATGCTGCTCCAGCAGCCCTCTTTTACTCTCACAAGTTGGCCTTCTTTCTTTGACAATGGCAGCCATCTTCTTTGACAATGGCAGCATTCCAACTTGCAGCTGGTTTGTGGTTGGTGGTTTGAGGTTGGTGGATTGAGGTTGGTGCTATTTTTCTTGACCTTCTAGATTGATTTACTAGAGGGGCTAAATTTCTGAAATTACAACTTGGATGACAGTTTAGAAGCTTCGAAACATAATTTGGACTCATTTCTTCACGAAACCTGTTTGCTGGCAGAATTCAGTTGTTATCTTTGAAAAATCATATCTCCCTCATCTGACATCGTTTTTGGCTGAAAGTTGGACCGTTTCTAGGCCTTTGAGTCACGAATCCAAAACAATTGAGTTTTCATCAATTGGACCTCTATAGCTCCAGATATGGAATTTTGAATGGACAAAGGTCAATAGTGGTAGAATGCGATATTTGACTTTGAAGGATGTGATTTCCATGATCTTCCTCTTCTTATTTTTCTTGCATTACATTTCTAGAAAGGTATGGATGTTAGCTTTTTAGAGCCACTGGAATCACTTCATTTCGATCTCTAGAACTCACGCTTTGCACAAAACATCAACTGAACGTCAAATCTGCCAATTATCTCCAATTTACTCCTTTTTGCATTTTTCATCCAAAAGTGCCTTCAAAACATAAAACAAAGAATATCAAGGCATTTTACATATAAAACATGGACAAAACATTAGGTAAATGTGGATGAAACTATCGAATAATATGGTTACATCAATCCTCTAACCTTGACATTTATTGTTATCGTTGTTAAATCTTTACGTTAATATTTCATCTCAAAGTTCTCATCTTCATCTTCTTTTTCTTCTTTTTCTTTATTATTATTATTATTATTAGTATTAGTATTACTACTACTAGTATTATTATTATTATTATTATTATTATTATTGCTGTTATTACTATTGTTGTTGTTGTTATTGTTATTGTTATTGTTGTTGTAGTATTATTGTTATTTATAATTTGTACAATTAACCTCCCTGTGATTCGACCCCGGTCTTGCTAGGTTATTTATTACTTTGACACTCCTACACTTAGAAGAAGACATCAATCTTTTAGTCATGTCATTGTCAATCTTGACAAATGATCTGCGACAACATTTTCGGTGCCTTTCTTATCTTTGATTGTGACATCAAATTCTTGAAGTAACAAAATTCACTGCACCAATCTAGCCTTATAATCTTTCTTAGAAAGAAGATATTTCAATGTTGTATGATTACTATAAATAACAACAAGTGAACCAATAAGATAAAACCTGAATTTTTCACATGCAAATACTACTCCAAGTAATTCTTTTTCAGTGGTGGTGTAATTCATTTGAGCACTATTTAAAGTTTTACTTGCATAGTAAATCATATAAGGTTTCTTATCTTTTCTTTGTCTCAAAACAGCACCTACGACATAATCACTAGCGTTGCATATTATTTCAAAAGGTAATGACCAATTAGGAGGTTAAATGACAGGAGCACAAGTAAGCAAGTTTTTAAGTTTAACAAAGGCTTCTTCACAATGTTCAGTCCATTCAAAAATATTATCCTTTGTTAGAAGGTTACTTAAGGGCTTAGATATTACACTAAAATCTTAGATGAACCTTCTATAAAAACCAACATGTCCTAAGAATGATTTAACATCTTTAATAGATTTTGGTGTTGGCAAGTTATCAATTAACTCGATTTTAGATTTGTCGACCTCAATTCCTCTTGATGAAACAATGTGACCAAGTATAATGTCATTTGTTGCCATAAGATGATATTTTTCCCTATTCAGTACAAGATTCTTCTCTTCATACCTGCTTAAAACCTTTTCTAAGTTAGTCAAACAATCATCAAATAAATCGCCAAAAACAAAAAAAATCATCCATAAAAATCTCAAGAAAATGTTCAACCATATCACTAAATATACTGAGTATGCATCTTTAAAGCATGGTTAGTGCATTACATAATCCAGAAGGCATCCTTCAATATGCAAGAGTACCAAATGGACATGTGAAAGTAGTATTCTCTTGATCTTTCAATGCAATTTCAATTTGATTATAACCAAAATAGCCATCTAGAAAACAATAAAATTTATGACCTGTAACTCTTTCAAGGATTTGATCCATGAAAGGTAAAGGAAAATGATCTTTTGTAGTCATTGAATTAAGTTTGCTATAGTCACTGCACATGCACCAACCAATAATAGTCTTAGTGGGAATTAACTCAGTGTTTTCATTTGTTATCACAATGACTCCAGACTTCTTGGGTACAACTTGGGTAG
>NW_011500704.1:89498-89579 GCF_000495115.2 Populus euphratica | reverse complement strand
CTGAAAATAAACCACTTGCATATCATCAGATTCATCATTCTCAATTTTACTGGAAGTGGTTTGAAATTGATCATGAATTAA
>NW_011500704.1:88117-88209 GCF_000495115.2 Populus euphratica | reverse complement strand
GAGTAGATGTCAATTTTGCGGAGTATCTTTTCAAATCTATCATGTTTTGAGTAAGTTGAGTATTGATTGTCTCTTGCTTTTTAATGAATACA
>NW_011500704.1:87868-87993 GCF_000495115.2 Populus euphratica | reverse complement strand
AAATTTGGGTGATTTCTCCAACCAGGGTTATATGTTTACGAGTATGGGTTGTGGTTAGCTATTTGGAAATTGTTCATGAAGACATTCTTTAAAAGAAGGCAAGGTTGGACAGTTATTAGTTGAGT
>NW_011500704.1:86766-86907 GCF_000495115.2 Populus euphratica | reverse complement strand
TAACTTATATTAACAACAAATCAAGTTTCTTTCATAGCACAGGTGTCAGTTATATCGTATAGTTTGGGCTATAAAAGTATCAAGCATTTGATGTACCAAGTGTTATACAACATAAATCTAAATTAGTCATTTAACAAGCAA
>NW_011500704.1:86109-86378 GCF_000495115.2 Populus euphratica | reverse complement strand
TAAGATGTCTAAATGCATGGCAAATGCCTCCTTTTATAGGCCAAAATTGGGAACTATTGATTTGATGTCTAATTGATGAGTGGGTGGCCAACTTTTGACTTGATGATAATCCTTATCTTCTTTTTTATACCCGAAACATCATTGATAAGATTAGAATTGAAACCACTTAAAAACATAAAAGTTGTAGGAAATTGTCTCAGGTTTTCAAGAAAAAAAACTGGAGGTCATTTGGACTTTTAGAACTCCAGATATGGGCCAAACACTGAATA
>NW_011500704.1:80616-86025 GCF_000495115.2 Populus euphratica | reverse complement strand
AAAGTTGTAGGCCTATATCTTACCTTTCCATCCATATAAAGTAGACCTAAATATAAGATCTATAACTTCAAATATGACCTAGTTACCGAACAGTGTTCTGATTTGGACTACACAAACATATCTTTTCTATGTTTGGCCATTTATTTATCCTTTCAATTTCAGTTCTTAAATTCATCAATCAATCCTTTTATTTATGTGATAGGCCTGCATTTAAAATAAATATTTACCACAAATTAAAGGTATCTTATATTATTAGATATGTTATTATAAAACATGTTTTAGTTAAGGAGTTATTGATATTTCAAGTGCAAAATAATGTTAAAAAAAACCTCGATAAAAATGCACTTTTAAGTATTAATCACCTACTACTACAACTCTCACTATATGATCCATAAAAATAGAATCTAAAAATGGGTTTGATGCAGCTGTCGGTGTTACTGGTGGGGTTATATTATCTCCCCCCTATCTATCTGATACCTCAAGCATTGATACCTCTACCTAACAAGACATCAAATCATCTCGAAATCTCACTGACTCATCCATTTTAAAGTATGCTGATGTTGCAGGTATATGAGAAGAGGTGTTTGCCAAGGGTTCCCAATCTAGATCATTTCATAATGAAGACTTTAATCACTTCTCCAAATTAGGGATGGATCAGTCCTGTCTCATTGCCTTGTTCTAACCATCATGAAACACGTTTCAAAACCATATCAATATTCCTATCCCTAAAATGGCAACCTAAGTTCTGATACCAAAATGTAACTCCATATCCAGGATTAAACAATAATCTCACATCAATTAATACATAGAGTAATAAATTAATTAACTGGTTAATTATATATATATATGTGTGTGTGTGTGTGTGTGCAAGGAGTTCATATTAAATTTTACCAAATTTTTTGCAAAAATTTCAGTAGAGTCTCCCTTATATTGGGAGGTCCTAAGTTATCGATATTTAACTTGTTTACACTTCTAATATTTCATATCTCATAACTCAATCACGACCCAATCGTCTTGAGTTTCATTCCTACAAACATCATCATCATCACAACCATAATGTTTATAACGTACATTGAACAACAAATATCATTATAGAGGAATAAATTAGATAAACATGTATACATAGACACAATCATATTCAGAGTTAAGACTATCTATTCAAGTTTAAACATTGATTATACAAATTAAGTTATATAAGAGTTGTAATATTACAAAATATAAGGGTATATTCCCTAGAACCTAGAATTACAAAAAGTAAACATAAGCTAGGATCTACTCTTATTGTGCATGTGATGATCCTAAAATAAAATATATATTATTGAAATATGAATATCACAATAAATATTACAACTCATATATCCAACAATTTAAAAAGGCATATATGCATTCATATTGTATTCCCTTTTCCCTTCTGGTTTTCATTGGAAACTCTTTTTCATTCAACTACTAAAATTTTTTTACTCATCCATTATCAACCTCCATTTAAGATTTTATAAGATCAACCATGATTATTTCCACTTAACATATTATTGATACCAATTTCACTAATATCATCATCATCTTATAGGAGTTGATGCAAAATGATCCTTTTCTCCGGAATCCTAACATACACTAAATGTATGTTAGTCAATACATGGTGATCCCCTTACCCAAGATCCTAACATGCACTAAATGTATGCTAACCAATATATGTTATCACCTTACCCGAGATCTTAACATACACTAAATGTATGTTAGTCAATACATGGTGATCCCCTTACCCAAGATCCTAACATGCACTAAATGTATGCTAACCAATATATGTTATCACCTTACCCGAGATCTTAACATACACTAAATGTATGCTAGCCAATACATGTTGGTCCCCTTACCCAGGATCCTTACATGCATTAAATGTATGCTAGTCCACACCCCATATCACACTTCTTATATTTCCGTTGTCAGCGATAATTTCATCATTTGGCAATTCACATAATAACATTTCACCTTGAATACACATATATTCAAAATACTTTCCAAAATATCGACATCATTACGCAAACTTTTCTCCTTTCACATAATATCCAACATTTGGTAATTCACATTTCACATCAATAACATATTAAATCATGAAGTTTAACTAGAAAGTATAGGTGTGGATCACCTACCTGTAGTAGAAGCTCCACTTATGCTCCCTTGCTGCTACTATAGCACCACTCCGGTGGTCCCTCTTGCAAATCACAGGTTTATCTTGTAAATTTTTCTCCTTCAAGGATACATTTTTTTCTCCTTCAAGGATACATTTTATACTAACCATATCAACAGCTTATAGGTCTTTCTTTCAATCATTCCTTTCTTTATATTTGGACTATTATTATTTAAATTTTGAATTATTACTGTTTTGAACCATTATTCTTTTGAACTGTTACTCTTTTGAACTACTATTGTTTTGAACTGTTACTCTTTCGAACTGTCACTCTTTTGAACCGTTACTATTTTAAATTGTTACTCTTTCGAACTGTTACTCTTTCGAACTGTTACTCTATAAAGGTTGCATTTTAACCTCCTCTTAGATTTTAACTCTATCTAGAGTTCTAGGACTCCATTTCAAGTGAGGTTGGTCGTATTGGAAAGCTAAAACATGGAGCTACGAGTCTCCTGAAGGAAGGAGAACCTAGTTCTACCCCCAAGATAGTCAAAATTGCTCATCAACAAATCAAACTTATTGCCCTATAGGGTCTTTCATGACCCAATCTCGGTTGGTAATCTATAACTAGAGTTCTATAATTCCAAATTAAGAAGGACCAATTTTCTTAGTTAGCCAATATCTAAAACTATAATTTATATGAGGAATCTGATCCTAATTCCCTCATCCTCTTACCTGAAATCTCACCAAATGTCAAGAGATGAGCCTGTCTAGATTCGTCACCCCTTCCATTCACACATAACATTCACAAATTACATTTTTTGGGTAAATTATCATGGTGTCATGCCTCTAATCATATACAATACATGAATTCACTTAATTTTAACATCTATTACTTTTTCCCTAATTCAAGTCTAAGAACCTTAATCTATAATTCAACATCAAGGCATCATTTCATAATCAAATTTAAAATGAATTATAAGATTATGTTTAGAAAATCTTACCTGGTAAGAATTAAGGTTTTGAACTTTAACTAATTGAACATTTTCGACTCCCTTCTTCTTTTTTTCTAATGACAGTTGACCCTCCTTCTTCTCTTCTTGTTCAAATTTTATTGTTAATCCCTTGCCCACAGTGTTTATTTCATCTATAAACCCTTAATCTTGGATAAATTCTTGAAATTTTAGTGTTTTTCTCTTGATTTTGTAAGAATGGATACAAAAACTCTATTTTTTTCTTTCCTTTTGATTCCTACAGATTTTTGGTGAGGAGAGGAGTATTTATACTCTATAATTATTTTTATTTGTACTTAGGCCCAATTTCCTTTAAGTATATTATTTTTTGCCCCCACATCTTTCCTTTTCTTCTTATAATCAAGTTATACCTCTTTTCATTTCTTATAACTCCACCCCAGAACATTTCATTTAGTTTATTTTGTTCAATTAAATCCAACCCTTGACATTACGAGTTAATTTATAATGTCTCAAATTATTTCACCTGAAAATTTATATCTAAAAGTTTCTAAATTCCTATTTTTATTTATCCCTATGCATGAATTTCTTTACTTTTATTTCCCATATAGTTAGTTTGAAATTTAAGCAACCTTTATTTTTCACAGGGTTTACATGAAATATGTATCAGTCATGTGATTTCAGAATACAAATGTGCTGATTTATTGATGTGTTAAGTGGTGCGATCAAGATTGGACCTTTGATTGGGTAAGTACACCCCACAGGAGGAACAAGGAGGTGATTTTCACCCCTTCTAGGGTAACGTGAGTTTTTGAAGTGAATTTATTATAAAGGATCTATTATTGTGCTATATGGAATGCTAAACTATCACGAATGATCATATGAGTATTACAGAGGATCTATTGTTGTATTATATTGAATATTAACTATCACGAATAACTATATGAATACTATAAAGGATCTATTATTGTGCTATATGGAATGCTAAATTGTCACGAATGATCGTGTGAATATTACAAAGGATCTATTGTTGTATTATATTTAATATTAACTATCATGAATAATTGTATGAATACTACGAAGGATATATCGTTGTATCATATTGAATGTAAATTGTCATAAATTTTTATATGAATATTGCGAAGGAATTATTGTTGTGTTATACAAAATGCTAAATTGTTACAATATTTGTATGAGTATTATGAGGGATTTAATGTTGTATTGTACTAAACATTAACTATCATAAATAGTTGTATAAGTATTACGAAGGTTCTATGGTTGTATTATACTGAATGTTACTTGTCATAAATATTTGTATGAGTATTACAAAGGATTTAATGTTATGTTATGTAGAATGCTAAATTGTTACGAAATGTTTGTTTGAGTATTACAAGGGATCTATTATTGTGTTATACTAAATGTTAAACTATTACGAAATGTTTGTGCAAGTATTATGAAGGGTCTACTATTATGTTATAGTGAATATCAAATTGTTATGAATCATTTGAATATGTATTACAAAGGATATATTATCATGTTATAATGATTTCATAAACCGCCCATGAAATGTTTGATTGGTTAATGATTAGTTTTGGCTAATGGCCTCTTAAATGGATGACCAGGATGAATAAATGATTAGCTTCGGTTAATGGCATCCTTAAAGGATGACCAGAATGAATAATGATATAAATAATTAGCTTTGGTTAATAACATCCTAAGTGGATGAACAGGTGAATAAATGATTAACTTTGGCTAATTACATCCTAAGAGGATGACCAAGATGAGTAAATGATTAGCTTTGGTTAATGGCAACCTAAGTGGATAGCTGGATTTGAGAGTTATAAGTTAGTTTCAAGAATTGATGCATTCATGTGTACTATGTTTTATATATACCAAGTATATTAAAGAATTATGATTGTTATGCTTTAAACAAATAATAAGGTTTGATTATTGTAATTAGCCATGGTAATTGGTGAATTATTAAGGGTGATATTTACATAAATAAGGAGAAATGAAAAAATTATGTTTTTTTGGTCTATGAATGAAATGTAACGTTGATATTGCTTTTTTATTTTTTTTAAATTTCTTAGAATGCTTGAAATTACCTTGTGCTATAACATGGATATCGTACCAAAATGGCATGTAAGAAAATCCATTTTGTGACTTAACACGACTAAAAGATTGATGTCTTCTCCCAAGTGCAGGAGTGTTGAAGTAATAAATAACTCGGCAAGACCGAGGTCGAACCACAGGGAGGTTAATTGTATAAATTATAAACAACAATAACAACAATAATAATAATAACAACAACAA
>NW_011500704.1:64069-75797 GCF_000495115.2 Populus euphratica | reverse complement strand
AAGTGCAAAATGATGATATAAAACCATGATAAAAATGCATTTTTAAGTACTAATCATGACTCACATATTTTAAGAAGAACTATATATTCGCATGTTATAGATGATATGAATTATGTATGAATTGATGGGTTAATCGTTTAATTAGTTGTCCAACCCCTTTTATAAAGACTTGTAATGAAAAATTAAAATGGAACATGGAAGTGTATGTGCAAACATATAGATGTGATATATATATATATATATATATATTCTAATACACATGCTTATAATACTATATGTATATGTTGGGGTAAAAGTTTAGTTCAATTGAAGTTCAAGAAGGCCTTGCGATATAAGTTAGAACAGGTTGTATGAATTTTGTTATTTACTTCCTTTTAACTTGTGGACTTCTTATTTAGCAAGGATAATTTTTCTACAAGGATGTGACAGTTTGTTTTGAAAATTTTCTAATTCTACAAGGATCTTTAATGGGCTGCAATATAATTTCTAAGTATAGTAAAGATTCATTAACATTCCAAAATCCTTTTCTTATAAAGATTCCTTATTCATCATAGCTACACAAGGAAAGAAGGGTTGGTGGTATTTAATGACATATTAGTTTTTAGGATAATATGGCAGCATTGTAGGATATAAATAAGACTTATATTATATTTGTATTGTTTTCATTTCTTTTTCTCTTCCCACAACAACATAGAGAATTAACTTATGAGTTTTAATTATACTATATTAGTTATAGCCCAAGGCTTGTTTGAGCTTAATTAATACTTTATTTTAAGCTAGGATCCAAGGCTTGTTTGGATTAGAGTTTGGGCTTATTAATATAGGATTTGAGTCAGTTTTATAAGTGTGTTAATTCAACCCATAATGATAAATTCATTAGGATTAATTTTTTAAAAGTACTTAAACTTTTATAACCCTAAGTTTCAAAAAACATTTTTAATCAATAATACTTCTAAACTTTTTAGTTTAACATGTAAGAGAGATTATTGCATTATTTGTTTCTTAAACAAACTAAATTTGATTTATCAAAGATTAACTGACTTCGTGACATCATTAAACTTTATTCAAATAGTTTTGGTGCCTTAGAAAAAGTTTTAAATATGTCACACTCCTATCAGATCTCTTTTAGCTTCCAGGAATCATATCTCAATCTTAATGGTGGGTTGCATAACCATGTGATAATGAGGTTTACACTAATTGGTATCAGAGCTAAGCTTTAAAAATATATCATATCTTTTTTAAATTTTTGTTTCCCTAGTGTTCTTTAAGTTTTCAGTGTTTGTGTCAATCTTTTTCTTCTTTGTGTATGCGATATCTTAGTAATAACAACTAAGTTTGGCTTAATGGCCTTATTTAAAAGGATATACATTTCCTTTTTCCATTTTCTTCTTCCCAAAAATTCCTAAATCTATTCTTATAAACATCTGATGATCATTCCATCACAACCTATAAACACCTAAAAAAAGAAGGGTAAAGCCAAAAATGACTCCACCATCACTGTCGCTTTAGAAATCGATAGCAACACAATTTTCATTGTTGATTTATGAATCGACAGCGACACAGATTTCGTTATTGATTTCTAAATCACAGCAACACAGTTTCATTGCTAATTTTTTAATTAATGGTGACACGGTTTTCATTGATGATTTCTGAGTTAACAGGAGTTATGTGCGTGATGAATCTATGCGTCAGCTGTAGAAGCAATTTCACTGATGATTTTTTAGTCAATAACAACTTAATTTTCATTAAAGATTTCTGAGTCAACAGTACAAACCTAACAAATCTTGTCTTTGGGTGAACCATACTAGGAAGATTATTAATATTACATTTCAAGTTTTAGGATATATGTCTATTAGTTTACAAATAATTATATGGTCGAAGCAAAAGGTAACTAAATTAAGATCACTCTTGACATGACCTTGATAGACTTGAAAATACAAATTAAAATGTTCATATAAATATAAAAAGGTAGCAACAAATAATAACAATGGCAAGTAATAATTTCCATGAATTTCTTTAGATACATAAAATTAGGCATATACATCTTTTTCAATATACATTTTCCATCTATTACGAATATCCATCTAACATCATATCCTATTTGCCAAGAATAATTTCATCTTGAAAATCTTAACACAACTCAATGGTTTTGAATATCATCTTCTTATAAATCAATTCTCACTTGATACTAAGATATTCCTCTCTTGGTATCATTAGCTTATCTCATTCTTTCAGAATAATTAATCAATACTTTCTCTCTCATTCCTCAAAAGGTAATTGTTGATACCAATAAATTTTATTCGTATCATTAGTCTTCCAATATCGAGTTAGACTAGTCAAGTTCATTCAAGTACCAATATCAATACAATTGATTGATATCATTAATTATTCCTACCCTAAAATAGTAAATTAATTCTTATCCATATCTGGTTTATTATCAAAGTTGTCGATGTCAAGAGCCCTTAACATCATTAACCTTCTTGCATGGAGTAACTAATCACATCAGAAATAGTTATCCATACCAATGTGACCCATTAATATCATTAACTATTCCTGACCATGAATAATTATTCAACTTATCCTTTTCCCTTAACCAAGAGTAACCATGTCAATATAAGAAATCTTTACTAACATCATTAGTCACCCAATTACTTGAGATCGACTCAATTCAAGGAATGATGAGACCAATGGAACCCCATCAATACCATTAGCTATCTAAACTTGGATAGTTAATGAATGTCATTTTAAATGTTGATACCAATAGAACACCATTGGTACCATTAACTATTCAAACTTGGATAGCTAATCAATGTCATATGAAATACCAATACTAATGGAATCTCATTGATACTAGTAGCTATCCAAACTCGGATAGCTAATCAATGTCTTCTCAACCTTCCATTTATGCCAATCCCTTTTCATTTTTCTTAATAACATCATATACATTGTAACCAATATTACCAAGTATCATTCACACATAACCTTAGTTACTGATACTATGGTCACTAAGCATAATTCACATAACTTTTGTCACCCTCATCACAATGCCAAGTATCAATTTATGCCCTTAGCCACCTTCATCATGGTGCTAAGTATCATCGTAATGTATCCTTAGCCATCGACACTACGATGATCAATTATCTATCATTTCTCCTCCTATCTCTAAGTCATTATCTATACCTAATCCATACTATTGTATGTAAGATAATCACATCTATTCCAAAGTTATCATGGCTAATTCAATATCTATCAATGTATGCAAGGTAATCGTACCTATTCTAATAATAACATAATTAATTTGATATATAACAACGCACACAAGGTACTCATGTTTGTTCAAACAGTATCTTAACTAACTTGATCCATACTATTATATGTAAGGACACATGTTCATGTATATCATTATACACAAGTTAGTCTTATTCATTCAAATAATATCATCACATGTTTAATAAATCAATGTATGTATGGTATTTGTATCCATTCCAATTATATCATAACTAGTTGATACACATTAATATACCTAGGGTACTCATATTCATTCCAATATTTATTGAAGCATAAAACAATAAATTCTGAAATTTATTAATAATTTTACACAAATTGAAAAGACAAGGTGCGATGCACCTACCTATTTCCCCAACTGACCAAGTTCTTTTAACTATTGACGACCTTACTATAGACATCTCTTTTGTTTGAGAATCAAGAGATACAATGAGTACCTTGACACGACCAAAAAATTGATGTTTTCTTCCAAGTGCTGGAGTGTCGAAGTAATAAATAACCCGACAAGAATGAGATCGAACTACTATAAGGTTAACTATATAAATTATAAATAACAACAACAATAACAACATTGTTATTATTAGTAATAATAGTAGTAGTAGTAGTAGTAGTAAGTTAAAGAGAACTTTGAGATTGTAAGATTAATGTGAGGATTAAACAATGATAAAAATAATTATTAAGGTTACAGGATCCACTAATGGTATTTCAAACAAGTATAGTATAAACTCTTATTACTTAGCTGGAAACCACACACAAAGAAGGTTCCAATCGGATTATAAATTGTTAACATGATTACATTAGTTATCTTATTCGAATAATATTAATACTTGTAAATGTTGTCAGATATTCATGATTGTAAAATAACAAATTAGATTTCTTTCATAGCATAAGTGTCGGTTATACCATCTGATTTTTGTTATGAAAGTGTCAAGCATTTGTTGTACCAAGGTTATACAACATAAATCTAAATTAACCATTTAAGAAGCAAAGTATTAAGAATGAATAAGATAACAAATATAAAACATGTTAATATAAAACATTAAAGTCCATGTTGAGTTTATACTAAATTTATTATCACACCATTAGTGTAACTTTTTCACCTTGACATGATAAACTTAGCTAAACATAATGAAAAAGAGAAACATAAATAAAAAAGATAAGAATATAAATAAGATATAAGTTAACTAAGTAAAGGAAAGGAAATGAGAAGTCTAAATAAGATATTAATATAAGCAAAACTCAAGCATTACAATAAAAAGAGAGCAAGAGCATGATTTTGATTTGAAAACTAAGATACTTAAATACATGGAAAATGCCTCCTTTTATAGTCCAAAGTTAGGAACTATTGATTTGTTGACTAATTGTTGAGTGGGTGGCCATATCTTGACTTGGTGATAATATTTATCTTCTTGTCTGAACAAAACGTCATTACTAACATCAAAATTTGGATAGACTTGAATCATGAAAGTTCTAAGAAATTGTCTCAGCTTTCCAACAAAAAAAAAATTAAGGTTATTTGGACTTCTAAAACTTGAGATATAAGCTGAATACTAAATAATATCTAGGCTGCAGGACAGATTCGAACTTCTTCGTTGTTATTAAGATTTGGATTTCCCAACAGTAGAATGAAGCCTTGCCTTCCCATAAATATTTTGGGCCTATGTCTTAGCTTTCCATTCATATAGAGAAAACCTAAGTCCAAGATCTATAACTCTAAATATGACCCCATGACCGAATAGTATCTAGCTTGGGTTGAACCAGCATCTCTTTTCTAAGTTTGGCCCTTTCTTTTTCCTTTCAATCGATCCTTATATTTTATGTGATAGGTCTATATTTAAGATAAACATTTACCATAAATTAAAGATATCTTATATTATTAGACATGTTATTGTAAAATATGCTCTAGTTAAGGAGTTATTGATACTTTTAAGTGCAAAATGATGATATAAAACCTTAATAAAAATTCACTTTTAAGTATTAATCACATATTTTAATTAACTTATTACTAGTCCCTAATAATCAAATTGTTAAAATAAAAAAAAAAAACAATTTGCAAATTCCACAAAGCAAGGCATTCATTATTCAACTTCCATTAATCTATCTAGATAAACAAACTCTCATTAAATTTATATATCTGCTCAATACCATTTCAACAAAATATTAATAAACCTTCCTTTTGTGCTTAATATATAACACATAGTTATAGGGCTTTACTTGGAAAAAAAAAACAAAATTTCTTGTTCTAATATTTAAGGTTAAATTTCTTGGGTTAAAATTATTATCTTTTTATTTTTTTTCCTTTTATTTTAATACACACACACACACACACACAACTTAAAACACAATGCATCTTTAACCTATGTAACAAGCTTTCGGCTAATATCTCCTAGATTAGTTGGTATTAGGGCATTAGGTGTTGAGACATGCCTACGAGTTTAGTAAATCAGGTTGCAAATACTGATATAAAGATAGTGCAATATGTGATTCCCTTAAACTTTTCTCCTCAACCCATGTAACAAGTGTTGGACAAATAGCTCCCAAGTCAGTTAACTTTAGGGTATTAGGTATTAAAACATCCATTCGGGCTTAATTGCTTAGGTTAAAGAGGCTACGAAACAAAAATTATCTACCTTTGTATTATCATCATTTTTTTGTTATTATTATCATTATTGTTTTACAAATTATATATCATCCCTTTCCCTTAATTGTTACATTTAACACATGAACATAAATAATGTAATAATCCAATGTGCAACCCACAATTATATGTTAAAGTGTGTGTGTGTGTGTGTGAAAATAAAGATTTAAGAATACTTGTTAAATGAGTATATGAGTAGAATTAAGTAATAACAATGTGAGAGTTTGTAAACCTGAATATTTCAAGAAGTATTTTAATAGACATTGTTAAGAATGTTTACTAAGATACGTCTCAACAGTCACTTTAACAAAAGAGCTTCTTTACTTTGTTATCCTAATAACAATAGTTTTACAAATGGTTTCTGAAATAGAAAACACAGTAAGTTAAATTTGTTTTTGTAATATCAACTACTACCCTTTCCTCCAAACCAAATCGAGACATTATCCTCAATGTCCTAAGGTAGAAAGATAGAGTATTGAAGACATCACCTAAAACACCGAATACTAACAAACTTGACACACACTTAAATAAATATAAGAATAACAAAACAAAATAATATGCTATTAATAAAACCAAAAGACACAAGGATTCTCAAATAAAGACCCAAATCTAATCTAAGCTTTTTACGGCTATCCTTAGCTGACCAATTTATGCGACTCATGGAGGGATCAATTATAGGAATGAAAGATTATAGTTGGTCAATCAATAGTTCAGTAGAAACAGCAGAGATTATGATTTGTCATGCTGAAAATGTTAGAAATTCCTGTTCCATAACATGATCAAGAAAAGATAACAATTTATTATAAAAACCATTAACATTTAACAGATATATGGGTTTATATTGAAGGTGCAGTTGGGCCTAAGAGAAAATATGAAAGATTTCTTCCAATATGCCCAAACAACCTGGTAAGGCAATGAAGGCATCAGCGTGATTAAACATTGAATTCATTTGATCAAACATTGTGGAGACTTGTAGTTCCTTTTCAATTATTTTTTCAATGATGTCCCCATTTGCTAAAGCTTTAGAGACGACCCTCAAAACTTGACTACCTCCTAAAAATGCAGCTATTGACATTCCCTCCATTAACCCAAGGTTGCCTTCCTCATACACTAAATGAATCTTTCTTTCAGCTAGTACCTAACTGAGATGATTTATTGATTCTAAAAACTCTTTCCTTCCTAAGACTAGATCCACCGAAAACACAAATGTTTCTTATATGATGACTTGAGGAACCTGTCATTTCTACACACTTTTATATCCATTGAATGTATGAGTTGAATAGAAATGAAAGGAAGGAAGAGAAGATTTTATAGATGAAAAATTATAAATACAATCATACCACCTATATGTAGGTCAGCTCTCTCTCTCTCTCTCTTTATTTATTTATTTATTTTATTTTTTTTGAAAAAAAACATGTATATGTACAGGTAGTTGTGATTGTGGCTCACACCTTCCCTTGGTTTTACATCCAAGAACGGCTTAAATGCTCTCTATGGTCGGGAATAGGATTCCTATCCAGTTTTCTTATAAATTGGCAAACAGGGTCTTTTGTAGTTAGATTACCAAGACTAAGTCAATCATGTTTTTTATAAAATTATGGATATAGATCATAAATTATATGATGCATATCTCCACTAGGATACGTCTCAAGAGTTAATAAAAAATTATTTAAAGATCCCTTATTAAGGCCATCATTAATTAATTGTATTTTATCTTTACGGTTTACTGATACCATTTCTAAAAAATGGCATATTACATTACAAGTCCATCAGGCACATCTGTGACAGACTTTCAATCGTTTTGCATAACATTTATTTACGAAAGTGTTCTTACTTGTCCCCATCATGTATAAAATAAAGGAATTAAAGGACTCACCTGATAATTAAACCTTTGCTTCAATCATCCAACAGATATCTTTAGGAATTCCATGGTTCATTAACAACCTTAATCTTGCAATTTCATGGTTGATTAACAACCTCAATCTTGCACACCTAGTATAGTAAATTTTTGTAATCTCATTTTGAGGCAGAACGGGAAAATATTTTTTTAATTTTTTAGGAGTGGTGTCCATTTTCAAATGAGAATTGGAGAAGAGATTCAAAGAAGGGAGAAGGAACAAAGAATTGTACAAATATATACATAGATATTAGTTATCATGAAAAACTAAAAGAACCAACTTAAGAGTCACGGAGTACCGTTATTCACCATTTGACCGGGGTGAAAGAGACTAACAAAATAAAAGTCACACAAAAAAGAAACATAAATTAATGTGAGAAAAAGAAAAATCAATCTTTATATATAGGATCACGCAATTCAATAGAGTCATTTTCAATTGAAAAATTATCAAAGTAAACTTTCAAACAATATCCATTTACCTTAAAAACATTGTCATTATTTGGATTCTCGATATCGCAGGCCCTATATAAATACACATGTTTCACAATAAAAGGACCACTCCATCTTGATCTTAGTTTTCCAAGAAATAAATGGAGTTGAGAATTATAAAGTAAGACTTTTTGACCAATATTCATTTTTTCTCAGTATTTTCTTGTCATGAAATTTTTTTATTCTTGTTTTATGAATTCTTGAATTTTCATATGCATCATTTCTGATTTTCTCAAGTTTATTTATTTGTAATTTTCGCAGTTGACTAACACTATTAAGGTTTGAATTGAACGCTTTAATAGCCCAATAAGCTTTATGTTCAAGTTCCGCAAGCAAGTGACAAGGTTTTTCATAAACTAGTCTATAAGGTGACATACTAAATGACTGATGTCTTCTCCCAAGTGTAGGAGTGTTGAAGTAATAGATAACCCACCAAGAATGGAGTTGAACAATAGGGAGGTTAACTATATAAATTATCAATAATAAAAAAAACAACAACAACAACAACAACAGTAGTAGTAGTAGTAGTAGTACGTTAAAGAGGACTTTGAGATTGTAAGTTTAATGTGAGGATTAAACAATGATAAAAATAATTTTCAAGGTTAGAGGATCTATTAATGATATTTCAAACAAGTATATTATAAACTCTTATTATTCAATTGGAAACCATATATCAAGGAGGTTCCAATTGGATTATGAATTGTTAACATGATTACGTTAGTTATCTTATTTGAATAATGCTAATACTTGTAAATGTTGTCAGGTATTCATGATTATAACTTATGTTAACAACAAATCAAGTTCCTTTCATAGCACAAGTGTCGATTATACTGATTAGTACTTAAAAGTGCATTTTTATCAAGGTTTTATATCAACATTTTGCACTTGAAGTATCAATAACTCTTTAACTAATGCTTCTTTAATAATAACAAGTCTGATACTATAAAATACCTTTAATTTATGATAAATGTTCATATTAAATATAGGCCTATCATATAAATTAAAGGATTAATTGATAAGTTCAACTATTGAAATTAAGAAGACAAAGAAAGGGTGAAGTTTAGAAAAAAGATGTTGGTTAAGTCCAAACTAGAACACTATTTGGTAATTGGATCATAACTAGAGCTGTCAAACTTGAATTTAGGTTTGCTTTATATGGATGAAAGCTAAGATAGAGGCCTAAGACTTTCATGTGGAAGGCAAGACTCAATTCTACTATTTAAAAGTTCAAATCTTACCAAAAATAGAGAAGTCTGAATCTGTCTTATAGCCCAGATACTATTTAGTATTTAACCCATATCTTGAGTTGTAGAAGTTTAAATAACCTTAATTTTTTTTCCTGGAAAGCTGAGATAATTTTCTAGAAATTTTATGATTTAAGTTTGTTCAAATTCTAATGTTAGCAGTGACTTTTTATTTAGATAAGAAGATAAAGATTGTCACCAAGTCAAGAGTTAGTCACCTACTCAACAATTAGTTAATAAATCAATAGTTCTAAATTTTGGCCTATAAAAGGAGGCATTTGCCATGTATGTAGGCATCTTGGTTTGCAGATTAAGATCATGCTCTTTATTTCTTTCATTATATTTTTTTAATGTTTAAGTTTTATTCCATGTTATATTTTCCTTAATCTCTTATTTATGCTTTTTATTTTCTTTACTATACTTATGTTCTTATGTTGTTTATTTATATTTCTCTTTTATTATGTTTAGTTAAGTTTATTATGTCAAGGTGAAAAGGTTACACTAATGGTGTTACTGTAAGTATAGTGTAGACTCAATAAGGACTTTAATATTTGATACTAATATGTTTTGTATTTGTTATCTTATTCACTCTTAATACTCTACTTGTTAAATGGTTAATCTAGATTTATATTATATAACCTTGATACAACAAATACTTGGCACTTTCATAGCACAAATAGTATGGTATAACCGACACCTATGCTATGAAAGAAACTTGATTTATTGTTAATATATGTTATAATCATGAATATCGGACAACATTTACAAGTATTAATATTATTCGAATAAGATAACTAATGTAATCCTGCTAATAATTTATAGTCAAATTGAAACCTCCTTTGTTTGTGGTTTCCATTTGAGTTGTTTGTGGTTTCCATTTGAGTAACAAGAGTTTATACTATACTTGTTTAAAATACCATTAGTGAATCCTCTAACCTTGGCAATTGTTTTTATCATTGTTTAATCATTATATCAATATCACATCTCAAAGCTCTCTATATTACTACTACTACTACTATTACTATTGTTGTTGTTGTTATATTGTTGTTATTTATAATTTATATAGTTAACCTCCCTGTGGTTCAACCTCATTCTTATTGGGTTATTTATTACTTCGAGACTCCTACACTTGGGAGAAGACATCAATCTTTTGGTCGTATCATATACCTGATTTGTACTTAAAAGTGTATTTTTATCAAGGTTTATATTATCATTTTGCATTTGAAGAATCAATAACTCCTTAACTAAAACATGTTTTATAATAACATATCTAATAATATGAGATATCTTTAATTTTTTATAAATGTTCATTTTAAATACAGGCTTATCACATAAATGAAAGGATTGATTTATAAGTTTCAGAACTGAAATTAAAAGGACAAAGAGATGGGCAAACTTAGAAAAGAGATGCTGGTGTAGTCCAAACTAGAACACTATTCAGTAATTAGGTCATATTAGGAGATATAGATCTTGGATTTAAGTCTACTTTATATAGATGGAAAGATAAGACATAGGCCTACAACTTTCATGCGGAGCTCAAGATTTAAAAGGTCATTTTCAAGTCCAAATTGTAGCAACAACAAATAAGTCTAAATTTTTCCTACAGCCCAAACACTATTTAGTGTTTATGTTCTTATCTTGTTTATTTATGTTTCTCTTCTTCATTATGTTTAGCTAAGTTTATTATGTCAAGGTGAAAAGGTTACACTAATGGTGTAAGAATAAGTATAGTATAAAACTCAACATGAACCTTAATGTTTGATACTAACATGTTTTGTATTTATTATCTTGTTCACTTTTAATACTTTGCTTGTTAAATGGTTAATCTAAATTTACGTTGTATAACACTTGGTACAACAAATACTTGCACTTTCATAGCCCTAACTGTATGGTATAACCGATACCTATGCTATAAAAGGAACTTGATTTGTTGTTAACATAAGTTATAATTATGAATGTCTGACAACATTTATAAGTGACACGACTAAAAGATTGATGTCTTCTCCCAAGTGCAGGAGTGTCGAAGTAATAAATAACCCGGCAAGACCGAGGTCGAACCACAGGGAGGTTATTTGTACAAATTATAAATAACAATAATACAACAACAATAACAATAACAATAACAATAATAACAACAACAACAACAATAATAATAATAATAATAATAATAATAAT
>NW_011500704.1:45869-64052 GCF_000495115.2 Populus euphratica | reverse complement strand
ATAATAATAATAATAATAATAATAGTAATACTAATAATAATAATAATAATAATAGTAATAATAATAATAATAATAATAATAGTAATAGTAGTAGTAGTAATAGTAGTAGTAATAATAATAATAATAATAAAGAAAGAGAAGAAGAAGAAGATGATGAGAACATGGAAATGGAAAATTAATGTAAGGATTAAACAATAATAATAACAAATGTCAAGGTTAGAGGTTCCACTAATGGTATATCAAACAAGTATAGTATACACTCTTATTATTGAATTGGAAACCACACACAAAGGAGGTTCCAATCAGATTATATATTGTTAACATGATTCCATTAGTCATCTTATTCAATTAATGCTAATACTTGTAAATCTCGTCAAGCATTCATGATTATAACTTATGTTAACAACAAATCAAGTTCCTTTCATAGCTCAGGTGTCAGTTATACCATACAGTATGAACTATGAAAGTGCCAAGCATTTGTTGTACCAAGTGTTATATAACATAAATCAAGATTAGTCATTTAACAATCAAAGTATTAAAGAGTGAACAAGATAACAAATATAAAACATGTTAGTATCAAACATTAAAGTCCATATTAAGTTTACATTAAGTTTACATTATACTTAAGTTTACATTATACATATTCTTACACCATTAGTGTAACCTTTTCACCTTGACATAATTAACTTAGCTAGACATAATGAAAGAAAGAAAAATTAGATAAACAAAATAAGAACATAAAAGCTAACTAAGTAAAGGAAAGGAAATGAAAAGCATAAACTTAATATTAATGAAAGCAAAGCATAAACATTACAAAAAATACAAAGAGAGAAAGGAAGAGCATGAGCTTGATCTGGAAACCAAGATGCCTAAATGCATGGAAAAAGCCTCCTTTTATAGGCCAAAATTGGGAACTAGTGATTTGATGACTAATTGATAAGTGGGTGGCTAACTTTTGACTTGGTGACAATCCTTATCTTCTCTTGTCTGCCCAAAACGTCATTGATAACATCAAAATTGGTGCCAGTTGCAAACCTGAAAGTTGTATACAATTGTCTCAGCTTTCTGGTGTAAAACATTCAGCTCATTTGGACTTCTAGAACTCCAGATATGGCCAAAATACTGAACAGTGCTCGGGCTGGAAGACAGATTCGGGCTTCTTTGTTGTTGCTACAAGTTGGACTTGATAATGGCCTTTTTAGATCTTGGGCTCCATATGAAAGTTGTAGGCCTATGTCTTACCTTTCCATCCATATAAATTGGACCTAAATTTGAGATCTGTAGCTCCAGATATGACCTAATTACCGAACAGTGTTCTAGTTTGGATTGCACCGACATCTCTTTTCTAAGTTTGGCCATCTCTTTATCCTTGCAATTTAAGTTCTTCAAGTCATCAATCAATCCTTTCATTTATGTGATAGGCCTGCATTAAAAATAGACATTTACCACAAATTATAGGTATCGTATATTATTAGATACATTATTATAAAACATATTTTAGTTAAGGAGTTATTGATATTTCAAGTGCAAAATGATGATATAAAACCATGATAAAAATGCACTTTTAAGTACTAATCAATAAGTATTAGCATTAATCGAATAAGATAACTAATGTAATCATATTAACAATTTATAATCTCATTGGAACTTTCTTTATATGTGGTTTCCAATTGAATAACAAGAGTTTATATTATACTTGTATGACACACCATTAGTGGATTCTTTAACCTTGACATTTGCTGTTATTATTGTTTAATCCTTACATTGATATTCCATCTCAAAATTATCATCAACTTCTTCTTCTTCTTCTTCTTCTTCTTCTATTATTATTATTATTATTATTATTATTATTATTATTATTATTGTTATTATTATTACTATTATTATTGTTGTTATTGTTGTATTATTATTATTTATAATTTATACAATTAACCTCCTTATGATTCGATCCCAGTCTTACTGGGTTATTTATTACTTCGACACTCCTACACTTGGGAGAAGATATTAATTTTTTGCTCATGTCAAGTTTTTGGCGTTATTCCCGAAGAGGTAAATTCTTGTATAAATTATAGTATTTATTTTATTTTCTCTTTTCTCTTTTCTTGTATCTACCTTTGTTTCTTTTGTTTCATTTCTTCTTCTTTTGTTTTCTTCTTCCTTTTATTCTATTCCTATAAGTGTATGAGAGTGTGGTCATGTACATAAAGTGGTAGACTTTATAGGGTATCCTCATAACTTTCAGAAAATATGGTCAAAAAAGATAACCAATCACTTCATAATGAGAATAATGAGAATAACTATGTTAGAACACTTAGAGACCAAATGAATCCTACAAGAATAAGTGCACCATCATGCATCGTTTTCCCCTCTGATGCATTTCATTTTAATTTTAAGATAGACATTATTCAACTTTTACCTTTTTTCCATGGTTTAGATTTGGAAAATTCATACTTGTATTTAACAAAATTTGAGGAGGTCTGTAATACCTATAATGAGTCAAATTGTAGCATGAACACCATCAAATTAAAGCTTTTTCCTTTTTCATTAGAAGATAAAGCTAAAACATGGCTATAAAATTTGAGACCAGGATCCATTCGTGTTTGGGATAAAATGCAACAATAATTTTTAAAGAAGTTTTTTTTTTCCTCACAGAACAAACTCTTTCAAATGACAAATCACCACTTTCACTTAAAAACTAGGAGGAAACATTTTACCAATGTTGGGATAAGTATCAAGACTTGTTTAATACTTGCCCTCATCTTGGTTTTGAAACATGGAGATTGGTTTCACATTTTTATGAAGGCCTAACACCTAAAGATAGGCAAATGATTGAACTGATGTGCTATGGAACCTTTGAAGATAAAGGCCCTAATAAAGCAATGGAGTACTTAGACTTTTTAGCTAAAAATGCTCAAAATTAGGACATCACAGGTACTTATGAGGCACCGAATAAAACTCAACCCCATACATCTAGTGGAGGTATGTACAACCTCAAGGAAGATCACGACTTCAAAGCCAAGTTTGCATCTTTAGCTAGAAAAGTCGAGACACTAGAATTAAAAAAGAGTGGTCAATTAAAATATGTTCAAGACATTATATGTCAAATCTATGAAACAAATGAACACTCAACTAATGACTATCCAACTTTACCTTCTTTTAAGGAATGTCTCCATGAATAAGCACTTGCTTTAAATAGTTTTCAAAGGCCCAATCATAACCCATACTCGTAAAAATACAATCCTAGTTGGAGAAATCATCCAAATTTCAGTTGGAATAGTGATAATGCACACCATAATTTTCAAAATTTTCATAGATATGCACTTCCTTATACTCCACCGCCTAGAAGCAATTTTGAGGAAACTTTGTATGCATTCATTAAAAAGTAAGAGACAATCAACACTCAACTTATTTAAAGCATAATAAGGGGCAGTACAATGCAAATGCAAGTAGTTTCGGAAGCCAACATATAAATCAAGTCAAATCAGTCATTACTCCTTGCAATGACAAGGTTATTGGAAAACCCACTCTTGAACCTTGTAAGAAAGATGATGAGTCAATCTCTAAAGGTAACGAAGGGGTTGAATCTTAATATTGCAAAGAAAAGACTGATTCTCTGCCAGCATTTCTATTTTCTCATGCCATCACCAAACAAGAAGAAATCGAGGATGAAAAAGTCATCGAAAATATTATCGCGGATCATTTATCAAAATTAACAATAGATTCGACATCCGACATCACACTAATCGATGATTACTTTCCTGACAAATCCTTACTTTCTCTTATTCCAATGCCTTGGTATGATAAAAATAGCAAGTTTCTTGCTTTTTAGGAGATTTGTCAACTCATTGGAGTACTCAAGACAAAAGAAAATTTTTTAGCGACGTGCAAAATTTTTATTGGGATGACTCATATATATTCAAATATTGTCCTGATCAAATATTTTAAAGATGCATTCCCGACAATGAGGTAAGTAGTATCATTAAATTTTGTCACTTTAAAGCATGTGGGGTTCATTTCTTGTCAAAAAAGATAACTGTAAAAATCTTACAATGTAGATTTTATTGGCCCACTATATTCAAGGATTCATATGCATTCTGCAAAACCTATGAAAATTGTCAAAAGGTAGGATTTATTTCAAAACACGGAGAGTTTTTAGATAATTTTCTATTGACTCTTAAGTCTCATCATAGTGAAGATAAGCATCATGTAATTCATGACTTATGAACCCATTTTTATAAAGAACATGCTTGGTATAGTCTTGGAAATCTGACTAAAAAGGACCCCATTTGCTAATTTTTAAGAAAACTGGATGAAAAGCCTATCCCCGACCCATAGAGGGCGTTTAAGCCGTTCTTAGATGTAAAACTAAGGGAAGATGTGAGCCATAATCACAACTACCTATACATACACATATTTTTTAAAATAAATAAATAAATAAAAAGAGAAAGAGAGAAAGAGAGTATGTGAAACTCTAACTAACCTACATATAGGTGGTATGATTGCCGCTTTAATTTCTCATCTATGAAATCCCCTCTTCTTTCCTTTCATCTCTACTCAATCTATACATTCAACAAATATAGAAGTAACAAGTTCCTCAGGTCATCACATAAGAAATGTTTGTGTTTTTAGTGGATCTAGTCCTAGGAAAGAAAATGAGTTTTTAGAATTAGTAAATCATCTTGGTTGGGTGCTAGCTAATAGAAAGATTCATTTAGTGTATGGGGAAGACAGTCTTGGGTTAATGGAAGGTGTGTTAATAGTTGTGTTTTTAGGATGTAGTTAAGTTTTGAAGGTCGTCCCTAAAACTTTAGCATAAGGGGACATCATTAGAAAAACAATTAGAGAGAAACTACATATCTTTACAATGTCTACTCGAATGAATATAATGTTTAACCATGCTGATGCCTTCATTGCCTTACCAGGTGGTCTGGGCATATTAGAAGAAATCTTTCATATTTTCTCTTGAGCCCAACTGCACATTCATCATAAACTTATAGGTCTGTTAAATGTTAATGGTTATTATGATAAGTTGTTATTGTTTCTTGATCATGCTGTAGAACACAAATTTCTAACATCTTCAGCACGACAAATCATAATCTATGCTGTTATTGCTAAATAATTGATTGACCAACTATAATATTTTATTCCTGTAATTGATCCCTCCATGAGTCACATAAATTGATCATCTAAGAAAAGTCATAAAAAGCTTAGATTGGATTTGAGTCTTTATTTATGAATCTTTGTGTCTTTTGGTTTTATTATTGTATTTTGTTGTTTCTTATATTTGTTTAAGTGTATTTCAGGTTTGTCAGTGTTTTTTTTTATTTCAGGTGATGTCTTCTATACTCTATCTTTCTATGTTAAGACATTGATGACAATGTCTCGTTTTGATTAGGGAGAGAGGATAGTAGTTGATAAAAAAAAATTAACTAATTGTGTTTTCTATTTCATAAAGCATATGCAAAATTATTGTTACTAGGATGATAGAGTAAATGAGCTCTTTTATTAAAGTGACTCTTGAGACGCATCTTAGTAACCATTCTTAAGAAGGTCTATGATAATATTTCTTGAAATATTCAAGTTTACAAACTCTCACATTGTTATCACTTAATTCTACTCATATACTCATTTAACATGTATTTTTAAACCTTAATTTTTACACACACATTTTAACATATGATTGTGGGTTGCATATTAGATTATTATATTATTTATATTCTTTTTTTAAAGGTAACAACTAAGAGAAAGAGATAGTATATAAATTGAAAAAAAAAGAGTAAAAAAAAAAGATGATAGTAAAAAGGGATAGATCATTTGGACTTCTAGAACTCGAGACATGGGTTGAACACTGAACAATGTCTAGGCTGTAGGACAAATTCGAACATCTCTGTTGTTGTTAAGATTTGGACTTCCATATAGTAGAATTAAGTCTTGTCTTCCCATAAATGTTTTAAGCCCATGTCTTAGCTTTCCATTCATATAGAGAAAACCTAAGTCCAAGATCTACAACTCTAGATATGACCCAATGATTGAACAATGTTCCAATTTGGGTTGAACCAGCATCTCTTTTCTATGTTTAGCCCTTTCTTTGTCATTTCAATTCCAGTACTTAATCTCATCAATCAATCATTTTATTTATGTGACAAGCCTGTATTTAAAATGAACATTTACCATAAATTAAAGGTATCTTATGGTATCAGACTTGTTTATTATAAAATATATTTTAGTTAAGGATTTATTGATACTTCAAATCCAAAATGATGATATAAAATCTTTATTTTCATTTTCCTTTAAGTGTATTAATTTTTGCCCCCACATCTCTTTTGTTTTTTCTTATAGTCAAGCTATATCTCTTTTCATTTCTTATAACTCCACCCGAACAATCTTCGTTTAGTTTATTTTGTTCAATTAAATCTAACCCTCAATGTTACTGGGTTAATTTATAATGTCTCAAATTATTTTGCCTAAAAATTTATGTCAAAAAATTTATGAATTCCTGTTTTTATTTAACCCTATATATGAATTTCTTTTTTTATTTATTTTTTATGTAGTTAATTTAAAATTTAAACAACCTTTATTTTTTTTTTGGAATTTACATGTTTGCTTGAGTTTTTTTTAATAGAAGGAAACCATGTATCATGGCTAGCATTTTCAAGGCCAAACATGCAAACCTTACAGTTGATTAGTACTTAAAAGTGCATTTTTATCATGGTTTTATATCATCATTTTGCACTTGAAGTATCAATAACTCCTTAACTAAAGCATGTTTTATAATAATATATCTAATAATATAAGATACCTTTAATTTGTGGTAAATGTCTATCTTTAATGCAGGCCTATCACATAAATGAAAGGATTGATTGATGACTTCAAGAACTTAAATTGCAAGGATAAAGAGATGGCCAAACTTAGAAAAGAGATGTCGGTGCAATCCAAACCGGAACACTGTTCGGTAATTGGGTCATATCTGGAGCTATATATCTCAGATTTAGGTCCAATTTATATGGATGGAAAGGTAATACATAGGCCTACAACTTTCATATGGAGCCCAAGATCTAAAAAGGCCATTATCAAGTCCAAATTGTAGCAACAACAAAGAAGCCCGAATCTGTCTTCCAGCCCGAGCACTGTTCGGTATTTTGGCCATATCTGGAGTTCTAGAAGTCCAAATGAGCTGAATTTTTTACACAAGAAAGCTGAGACAATTGCCTACAACTTTCATTTTTGGACCTGGCTCCAATTTTGAAGTTATCAATGACGTTTTGGGCAGACAAGAGAAGATAAGGATTGTCACCAAGTCAAAAGTTGGCCACCCACTTATCAATTAGTCATCAAATCAATAGTTCCCAATTTTGGCCTATAAAAGGAGACATTTGCCATGCATTGAGGCATCTTGGTTTCCAGATCAAGATCATGCTTTTCCTTTCTCTCTTTGTATTTTTTGTAATGTTTATGCTTTACTTTCATTAATATTAAGTTTATGCCTTTCATTTCCTTTCCTTTACTTAGTTAACTTTTATGTTCTTATTTTGTTTATCTATTTTGCTTTCTTTCATTATGTCTAGCTAAGTTAGTTATGTCAAGGTGAAAAGGTTACACTAATGGTGTAAGAATAAGTATAATGTAAACTTAATATGGACTTTAATGTTTGATACTAACATGTTTTATATTTGCTATCTTGTTCACTCTTTAATACTTTGCTTGTTAAATGACTAATCTTGATTTATGTTGTATAACACTTGGTACAACAAATGCTTGGCACTTTCATAGCCCATAATGTATGGTATAACCGACACCTGAGCTATGAAAGGAACTTGATTTGTTGTCAACATAAGTTATAATCATGAATGCTTGACGAGATTTACAAGTATTAGCATTAATTGAATAAGATGACTAATGTAATCATGTTAACAATATATAATCTGATTGGAACCTCCTTTGTGTGTGGTTTCCAATTCAATAATAAGAGTTTATACTATACTTGTTTGATATACCATTAGTGGAACCTCTAACCTTGACATTTGTTATTATTATTGCTTAATCCTTACATTAATATTTGATCTCCAAGCTCTCATCATCATCATCTTCTTCTTCTTCTTTCTTTATTATTATTATTATTATTATTATTACTACTACTACTACTACTACTATTATTATTATTATTATTATTATTGTTGTTGTTGTTGTTGTTGTTGTTGTTGTTGTTGTTGTTGTTATTGTTGTTGTTTTATTATTGTTATTTATAATTTGTACAATTAACCTCCCTGTGGTTCGACCCCGGTCTTGCCGGGTTATTTATTACTTCGACACTCCTGCACTTGGGAGAAGACATCAATCTTTTCGTCGTGTCATATATCCTTTTATTTTTGTTTATCTTATTGTATGTCGGTACTTCATATGTTAGGCCTAATGTCTCCGTTATCTCATGATTCATGATGAAAAAACTGGTTCCCAATAAAAAAAATATGACAAGCAAAAAAGAAAAAAGAAAAAAAGGAAAGTAAAGATCCAAAAATAAAATACAAAAAGAGTGAAAGATAAGATTCAATTTTCAAATCTCGAACCCCTACATCTTGAAAATAAAATTAAATCGGTACTATTTTAATTTTCACTTGCCTGTCACCTTTTATTTTTTATTTTATAATCTTTAATTTCTTATTGAAATTATTTTAGCATGAGTCACGAGATAACGAACGCATCAATATCCAACTCTACTTCTTTATCTTTCACAATCTTATTATCTCAAGTAAGTAAACTTCAATGCGATATATTCAAATAAACTTCAATGCGATATATTCAAATAGAAAAATAATAAAGAATCAGGCACCAAATTACAATTTTATCTTCTATAATTTTCTACAGGATCCGTTTATTTTTCCATATAGTAGAATTAAGTCTTGTCTTCCCATAAATGTTTTAAGCCCATGTCTTAGCTTTCCATTCATATAGAGAAAACCTAAGTCCAAGATCTACAACTCTAGATATGACCCAATGATTGAACAATGTTCCAATTTGGGTTGAACCAGCATCTCTTTTCTATGTTTAGCCCTTTCTTTGTCATTTCTTTTCTAAGTTTAGCCCTTTCTTTGTCACTTCAATTCCAGTACTTAATCTCATCAATCAATCATTTTATTTATGTGGCAAGCCTGCATTTAAAATGAACATTTACCATAAATTAAAGGTATCTTATGGTATCAGACTTGTTTATTATAAAATATATTTTAGTTATTATTGATACTTCAAATCCAAAATGATAATATAAAATCTTTATTTTCATTTTCCTTTAAGTGTATTAATTTTTGCCCCCACATCTCTTTTGTTTTTTCTTATAGTCAAGCTATATCTCTTTTCATTTCTTATAACTCCACCCGAACAATCTTCGTTTAGTTTATTTTGTTCAATTAAATCTAACCCTCAATGTTACTGGGTTAATTTATAATGTCTCAAATTATTTTGCCTAAAAATTTATGTCAAAAAATTTATGAATTCCTGTTTTTATTTAACCCTATATATGAATTTCTTTTTTTATTTATTTTTTATGTAGTTAATTTAAAATTTAAACAACCTTTATTTTTTTTTTGGAATTTACATGTTTGCTTGAGTTTTTTTTAATAGAAGGAAACCATGTATCATGGCTAGCATTGGGAGAAGACATCAATCTTTTAGTCGTGTCAACAGTCTTATATCTTATATATAATATTTTTAAATAAATAATTATAATACTTTTTTTTATTAAAAAACTATTCAATTATGCCATATTTTTTTAAAAAATAAGTTAGTGACTTTTTTGGTTACATTTACAATTATTTTAATAATTATATATGAAACTAATATATAAAATATTTAAAATAAGTCTAATGCTAATATTTAATAATATATATATTATTGTTATTTTACTTTTCATGCAATTCCATAAAAATAGTTAAGAAATTATTTTTTATTTTTTATTTAAAACTAGTTCGGTGTTTTTCATAATAAAAAATATAGTTCTGATAAAAAATATTATTTTTCATAAAAGTAATAAATGAATAAATAAATAATAAAAAGAGAGTTTTGATTGGAAAAAAATAATTTTTTTAAATTTAAATCATTTGAATTCTTATAAATTCTTATATTATTTTTTTAATTTTTTAAGGGGAAAACAATGATATTCATAAAATAAAATCATTGTTTTTTAATTAAAAAAGAAATACATAAATATTAAGATTGAATTTTGACTAAAAAAGCACATTTATTTTTTTTACTACAGAATTTAATGATTGACAAGCAGGCCCCGCGGGAGCTTCACTTTCCCATCACCGATCCCCGGGTCAATGACATGACCCTCCCTCCCCAGTTGCCTAGTCCCTCCCTTTTCTTTTCAGTAAATTAGAACTTAATCCTTGTAGTGTTTAAAATTAATTAAATAGTCTTCTTAGTTTAAAAAACTAATTAATCCTTCTTAGTATTTTTATTATAGTATATATTTATTTATTTTTAATTTATATAGTCATTGAAATGGGAAATAATAACTTGGAAAAGAACATAAAATGGTAAAAGAGGGCTAAATAATATCCTTTTGAAATAAAAGGCACTAATTGATTCGTTTGTCAAGAGTAAAGGGGCTAATTTAACCATGCTATTTTTCTTCCTCGTATAAAAATTGTCATCCCATTTTCGAAGCCCTAATAATTGAATTCAAATCTACCTCTTAATTTATTTTGACGATTTTGTTTTCTTTGCAGAGTCAAGGTCTTTATAGGTAATCTGATTCGATTTTCTTTTCTGCTTGATTTAATCGGATTGTTTGCTTTCGATTTCCTCTAATTTCTCGCAATTATTACCGTCTTGTGCTTTTGCAGTATCTAAAGCTGCTTAATTGATCATGTCTTTTCATATAATTCTTTTGCAGTAGTTGCTTTCGATTTCGTTTCATTGTTTTTAGTTGCTGTTGTCAACTCTTATGGTAATGTGAGAGATAGTGCTTAAATTAAATTCAATTTGAGAGTTGAATTGGAATTTGAAGTCTATAAATGTTGATAATGTATACCAATTTGATCAAGTTAATTATTCTATACTGGGCAATTTAAGATTGGATTAACATTTTAAATAAATCTGTTGTCCCCTTATTTTTCTTTTCCAGTTTCATTTTTGAATTTTTTAGTTTATCGAGGTTGCAGGACTTTTGTATGAAGCTTGTTAATTGAGCATGAGCACTCAGACTCAGGGGGTAAAGAGTCCTCCTTTAAGGGGGTATCGGCGAAGGAAAACAGTTCTGGACTTAAACGCCCCTCCTACTGAAGGGAGGGGTGATGAAGGGACTTCAAGCCGAACTGAACCTCAAGGAGTGCAAGCAAGCCAACAAGGACAGTCTTTGCCACCTCCTACTATTGATGTTGATGTGTTCGATGATGATGTCATTGAATCGTCACCCACAGCATTTGCCAAGGTACATTCTCTTTCTCCCTTCTCAATTTTGAAGTGTTCCTTTTTGTTGAGAAACTTCTTTATTTATTATCTTTTCCTATTCCATTCCAGGCTAAGAACAATGCTCGAAGAGCTCGTGGAAGGGCTGTCATTGTTGATGTAGAGTCAGGTGATAAACTATTTTCTTTGCCTATGGTATATTGTGCTCAATGGAATTGCTGTCTTATTGCTTTGTCTAGCATCCTGTTTGCAATGATATTGATTATATAATGTTAGTTTGTGTTTCTCCTGTTCTCTGAGGATATATATGTACTTATTACCTTGTCTTCTCAAGTGTGTATGTCCATCACATCTCTCTCTTCTTATTTGTGTTAACTTTAGGGCGAACAAGTAGATTGTCTCACAATAACGTCAACAAGCGTAGAAGAGTTCCACCAAACCAAACAATTATCAATTGTGATCTTTACATCAATTTGGAAGGCGGCGGCGGCGGTAGCAGCAGCAGGTCTATGGTAATACCTGCAACAATAATGCTACTTTTGTTTTCGTAGCAGCTTCTATAGTTCCCATTGCTATTTATTCCTTGCCATGCTGCTGATAAATGATTGAGTTGTTGCATTAAAGTTATTGCAACTAGGATGTAATTTTGCAGAACTCAAAACCCTTTTTAATAATCTTGTGCACTTTGATCTGTAAATGTTATCCTTGTGCACTTCTGCATTGCTTTTAGGTACCTAATTAACTTTGCATTCACGGTAGGAGATTATTCTAGGTACTCTATTCTTTGCATACCTTTTAATATTCGTAATTTTGTTTTACTTACGCATGATTTTAGAGTTACAATGGACATCTAAAGACTAATTTTGGAATAATGATCAGAGATCTCTGTATTTTTGTCTGTGTTGATGTTCATGCGTGGGCATGTTCAATGCATCCATGTTTTGATTTATGTTTTTGAAACTGATGATCAGTGTTTTACTTCATTGCCAGAGGGAGAATGTGCAGACCCTGCCGCCAAAGGAGCCAACCTTCAACTGTCCAATTTGCTTGTGTCCATTGGTTGAGGAGATGTCAACAAAATGCGGACACATTTTCTGTAAGACTTGCATTGCAGACGCAATTAAAAGACAGGCTAAATGTCCTACCTGTAGGAAAAGGGTCACTAATAAAGAACTTATTAGAGTGTTCCTCCCAGCAACCAGTTGATTTTGATGCTCGCATTCAATTGCTGTTTATGTAAGTTTGCTGCATTGCTTTATTTCCTTTAGTGGCCAGTAAAGTAGGAAGGAAGTAACAGGGGAGGGATGCAATATATATTTGTACAGATGTTCAGATCCACAAACATGCATATGTACCTTCACCTCAAGATGAAAGGTTTCAAAAGCATAATAATGGTGCTCCAGATGCTAATTGATGAGGGCATTCCCAATAAAATACTGTTAAAACAACGAATTAGAGATCCAAGACTCGTTAACATGACGTGTATTTTGAAATGCAACTTCCTCAATCCTGTCAATGCAAAAACTTTGAGTGAAACAGAACTTGCTGTGCATGTCTTTTCTATGAGATAAATACAATTTTTTATTTGAGATTTTGAAGAATGCGGTTTCCTTTATGGCTAAATATTCATGAGATAAATACAATGTTTGCTTTGAGATTTTGAAGAATGTGGTTTCCTTTATGGTTAAATATTCATTAATTTTTTTCCTCTATTCTGCAGCAGGTTTAAAACAAAGAACGCTGAGACACAGGGATATAGATGGAGCAATGGCTATGGTGGATCCTAATTTTTCGCGTGAAGGAATTTGTCTAACTTATTGTGCATCTCAAAATGAAATGCCTGGTGGCAATAGTGGGTTTTGTTATTGGAATAAAATTTATGTTTAATGGATGCATATCAGTGATCTGTTTTCGTTTACTGTTGGCTAAGGTACGTAGTGACTAGATTGCAAAGGAAGTTTTATGACATTTAGATGGTAACTTGAATAATGAAGCCCAGTGCTATAGAAGTTATAGATATTAAATCGAATGAATGATATGCTGTAAGTTTCGAGTGTTGTTGCATGCATCGATGTAGGAGGTGCAGCTTGGGGAGTCCAGTGATTTGCTGGAAGTAGTGGAAGCTAGAGAATTCATCAATGGAAACTAAACTAATTCATGCATGGAAACACTTTAGCTGCCAATACTATTCATCCTCACACAAATCACCATGGGTTGTAGTAGCTGAGTTTTTTAATTTCATCTATAAACTTTTTTTTTAGTTTATTTTTAATATAATTTGGTTATTATTAGCTCAAATTCCAATTACATATTTTTTTAAAGGGTTGGATTGAAAGTTAAAGAATAAAAATAAAAATAACAGGTAAAATAGAGGCGGACTTTAAATTTACTATAAAAATTTATTTTCATCCCTTGGTTTTTTAGGTTTATTAGTGGCTGTTCTCTTTCATGGTCTAAAATTAAATTTTGTTATGAAAGTTCCTTTCCTTCATTTCTTCGGTTCTTTTTTTGTTAGGAAAAAAAATATTAAATTTTAATTTAGAAAAAAAAAGTAATTGTTGCTCATGATTTTGAATACAAAAAAATTAAAATTAATGTTAATAGGTTTCATTTCATGAGGATATTTTTACCTAGTGTTTATTTTTCTTCTTGCTCGTTGTGGAAATGTTTTTAAGTTCAGTTGATTTTGGTTTTTCAAGCTGTTTTTTTAGGTTATAGATATATTTATCAAGATATTTTGGATGAAAAATAAGTTAAAAAATAAATTTTTAAGGTAAAAAATTTGAACTTTTGATTTTTCAAGGACCTTTGTTCACCTAATTTTGCAAAAATAGATGATTTGTTGTTATTGCAGATAATATTTTATCTATATATTTTTTTTAAAAAATAAGGCCAACAACATATTAAAAAAAGTGTATAAGTTTTTTAAATGACAATATCCAGGTGTTTAGACTCGTTTTAGATTTTTTTGAATTTGTTTTGCTATTTTACATTGAGGTTAAAATAATAGATAAAAAAATCTTTGAATCTCATTGAATTTATAATTTAAGTTGCAGATTTAACGATTTTTAGGTTATAGATATATTTATCAAGATGTTTTGGATGAAAAATAAGTTAAAAATAAATTTTTAAAGTAAAAAAATTGAACTTTTGATTTTTCAAGGATCTTTGTTCATCTAATTTTGCAAAAATAGATAATTTGTTGTCTATTATTGTAGATAATATTTTATCTATATATTATTTTTTTAAAAATAGGGCCAACAACGTATTAAAAAAAGTGTATAAGCTTGGTTGTTTATTTTTAAATGACAATACCCAGGTGTTTAGACTTGTTTTAGATTTTTTTGAATTTGTTTTGCTATTTTACATTGAGTTTAAAATAATAGATAAAAAAATCTTTAAATCTCATTGAATTTATAATTTAATTACAGATTTAACGGATTAACGGATTAATTTGTAATAGTTAGATTATTGTTTATTTATTTATTTGTAGTTTAATGATTTTAATGCCCTTTAATTCAAATAAATAAATAAATACAATTTAATTATTTGTCATCAATAATATACTTTTACTATCTTAGCTCCGCCATCCCATTATGGATTTTATACTTCTAAAATAAATATTTAATACAAAAAAAAATATCACGTGGTTTATTATCATATAATTAGATAAAATATAATCTTTGAAATAAAAAATTATTGAAACTAATTACATGCATGATTTGCGTTACGAGTTTGTTTTGTTAATTTGAGTTCATTTAATTATTTTTTAAATAAATGTTAATTTTTTTTTATAAATTTTATATTTTAATATTAAGCTAATTCAGAATTGAGATTTCTACTTTGTTTTTTTTTTTTCAAGATTATTTATGTGATTCACGTGTTAATTTATATTAATCTAAGTAGATGAAATGTTTTTTTTCATTACAATATTAGATAAAAGAAATATTGAATTTATAGTTAAAATCTATATTTTTGAAAAAACACACCAATACCTGAATATTGTTCTTTGTGCTTAAATTTCTTTTGCCATCCAAGCCACGGCGTAGCGTGTTCAAATTTACCAGTTACAATCTAAAATTTGTAGCAACGCCTTTTTGATTTGTACACAATGGTAATTTTCTTTTTCAAAATTGAAGTCAACATTGTGATTTTGTTACGAAATTGAAGGAAACATTACACATACCATGTAGACTACTAGAACATTACACGTGTTTTGAGAAACTTAGCTACCTGGGCTAAATATTATTTTCCAAAAATAAAATAAAAAAAAGACTCGGTAATTATATATATATATATATATGAAAATCAAACATTGATAAAATAAAATGAGAGAAGATATAAATAAAGGACATTTTATTCGAGCACCAAATTGATTACATGCTTTCATGAAGTTTGGCCACTGACACCCCCACGATATCCGCACCTCCTTCAACCTCATCTTTTGGTCCAACATGTGGAGATATAAATAAAATGTGCCTATAATATTTTAAATACATTACAACATTATGGGCACATGTTTTAATATATTTTTTTAGTTTCGAGAAGTCGGAGTGGGCACACATTAGATTTTTCTATAAAGAGCAGACATCATTTCTACTACTAATGGCACGACACAATGGCCAAGGTACCTGGCTTATCACAAGGCGTGCACAATTCCGCTCTCCACATACTTGTGCCACTTTCCATGAGTCGAGCATTGATTTCTCACTAATATTATTTTCCACTCACCACAAGACTCTCCATTAAACTGCAAGTTTATGCACCACAAAGTAGCTATAAGATCACACTCCACGAGGCATATGAAACCAAGATCCATGAATATCTCTGGTCATCATCTAAGGACAACAATTAGTAACCACAGATGATGAGAACTCTATGGACATAAGATCTAGAAACCCGTTTGAACATAGTCTCAGGAAGCTAAACTCATATTTGAGATAGAAAGCATGATACAATGATTACCTTGACCAAGACATTAATAATATTAGAATTTGAATTCCATCTAATGATTAACAAATTACAAACAAAAAGTATAAAGAAGACGATACTAAGATAATTATTTTTTTATCAGTCAATTTTAATTCATTTTAATTCTTTTAAGAACTAAAATTATATGAGTTTTCCTCACACATACAAATATTCTTCTAAAATAAAAATTTATAAAAAAACATGAACACAACATGATAAATAACCCTATTTATAATAGGTAAAAAATTCTCAAACAATATTGGAAAAATAATAAAAGAGTTCTAAATAAAATAGACAAAAGTATCCTAAATCAACTAGAAAACTAATATAAATCCCGCATAACAACTTCTAGACCTAATTGTAAGGCTTACCTGATGTTTGATTGACCTATAATTTTAACCCAATATAAAAAAAGATATTTTAAAACTTCTAATAAAATTTCAGCCTGATCCAACAATTGGATTAAAAATTATATTTATTAACATAAAACCATGCATTAGAAAAGAAAAGAAAAGCTCAAAATGGCTAAAATATCCTTGAATAATAAGCATTGTTGTTGTCGACTTTAACTCTCCTAAATAAATATGAAAATCTTTGTAATAGCTGATACCTTTTAGTTTCCTTGTAGAAAATGCAAAAATGTCAAAACATAAGATAAAAACTTTGTATTATAAACATATTCCTAGAAAATCCTTTTATGTTGGTCAAAAGGTTCTCTTGTATAATTCACGATTACATCTCTTTCCTGGGAAGTTGAGGACAAAATGGATTGGTCCATTTGTGATTAAATTCATCTCTAAGCATGGTGACTTTGAGGTAGAAAATCCTAAAAATGGAAATGTTTTCAAAGTAAATGGTCATCAATTAAAATCTTATCTTAAAAACTTTATGGCTGAAGTTGAGACATTGGATCTTTAAGATCCAATACCATTATAGTATCGGAAGTAATGATTTTTTATTTTTATTTTTATTTTTTTCTTTCTTATTCTTTCAAATCTTATATTTACTTGTTCATGCACTAGGGACAACGCATTATTTTAAGTTGGGGGGTGTGAATTTTTTATTTTAAAAAATATTTTGATGTTTTTTTTTAGTTGTGATACGCAGGTTAAAAAAATCAAGCAAGAAGTCAGCTCATGTCGAATTCAATCAGACATTCATTCTTGAAAAAAAGAAGTAACAATTTTTTAATTTTTATCCTTTTCTTCTCTTTCTTTATTACATTAAGGATAATGTAAAAATTAATTTTAGATATTTGATTATGTTGAATGCTTGAGATGACCATGATTGTTTGGAAAACAAATTTACATTCATATGTGAGTGAGACTTGTTTAGGATCAATATTGCAGTTTTGGATTCATTATTGTGTTGAACATTGCATGCTTTAATTTGGGATAAATAATATCTTATAAAGCAAGATATAATATTTTTTTTCTTTAAGATTATTGAAGCATATCTTCCTTGTAAAAGTTGTGCAATTATGCAAAAAAGATGAGTTTGATGCTTTATTTGTGATTATCCCTTTTAATCTAGTCCTAAACAAGGTTTAAGTAAATAGAGTAATAATCATTACATAAATAAATAAATAAATAAATGTGTACAAAGTTCTATCTACTCCAATGTTTTGAGTTGCTTAGTAACTAGGGGTATTCATCACAAATGTTTATCTTTACGTCAAACGGCAGCTTGAAATATGAGTATGCAAAGCACTTTAAGTTTGTGACTTTGTGAGTAACCGGGTGCATTCATCACAAATGTTTGTATTCGCGTCAAAAGGGAAGTGACTACTTAAAGACAAAAAAAAAA
>NW_011500704.1:0-43773 GCF_000495115.2 Populus euphratica | reverse complement strand
ACATCATTTTGGCCTTTTACAATTAAAAGGCCAACACGAGAAGAGCAAAGGAACGAACGCAGAAGTGAGAAGACCTAATTAATTTCAAGAAATCTTCAAACCCATTTCAGTCGTGAAGAAGAGCTGAGGAGCAGAAGACTCTTGAATCCTTGATCGCCGTTTCAAATCTGAGAATAAAGTTAGATGAGTGTTACTTGTTTCTTTCTTCTTTCGCTATCCTCTTTTAAATATTCTTCCCTCTATTGAACTTGTAGGAGAGCTTTGCTATAGTATAACAGTGGCATTGATTCTTCCTTCTATTGACCCATTTGCTTTGAACTGGTAGGCTTGCAGCTCCACAAGTATGTATTTGATTTTCTCTGTTCTTTTATTTTTCTGCGACTTCAAATGGTCAAAGAACTGAACTTTGCTATGAATATTATTGTGAATATTTCGTTCATTCTGTTTCTATTTTTGCTTCTACTTCTGCAATTAGTTGTTATTGCTTCTGCCCTCTGTTGTCCCTGTTCGTTTGCTTCTACTTCTGTTAATGTTCACCAACTTGTTGTTAATTTTGTTACTGTTCTGCTTAAGTTGAATTTGATGTCCCTGATCGTTTGCTTTTGCTTCTGTTAATGCTCACCAATTCTGTTTATTGGACTTGCAACTATAAGTGTATATGTTCACATGGTTATAGAAGTGTAGGCTTTCTTTTTCAATGGAAACTGATTTTTCACTACTGTAAGTGTAGGCTTTTTTTCTAGGCTTAACCCGGGTCAACCCATCTGACCCGTGACCTGATCACTTGACTGGGTTAATGACCAGGTTGGGTTTCAAAACTATCAGGTGATGATTCAAGGTTGAATCCTTATTAGGAGAGAGGGGATGATGCAATCCAAGCACCAAAGGGCCCATTGGAGGTTCTAATTGGTCCAATTACAAAAGTTAAGAGGTTTAAAGAAGCTTATAATGGACTTTTTCAAGATCACGTGGGTTAGGGTATACTTCAAAAGGATATTAAATAATAAGGAGCAAGCCATGATCAATCTTATTCACATTCAAGAGGGGCTTCTTTATGGTACCTAGACCATTACACAAGAATTGGAAGAAGAAGACTAGATTCAGACAGTTTGACCTTTCACTACTTTTTTTTTATCATAACTAAAGCTATAGATCAAATTTTAAAGTGATTCCAGTTGGGATGGAAACTAGACTTCCATACCTTTTTAATGGTACATAGAACGCCTTCTAATTGTGTGTGTGTGTGTGAAGGGGTAAGTCAATTTAATTTATTATGTGAGTAATAATGGTTGTTTGGTTAGGAGTTGTAGGAGAAACATTTAGAAAGAAACTTGACTTTTTACGAGCTTGGATAACAAGAGTTAAGGTAAGGGATTGACCCTACCATGTCTTTTTAATTATTTATACTTGCTTTTATAATTGTTAGAATTACAATGGTAATTAAATTGTATAGTTTATTATTGTTTTTTGGTTAATGCAAAGCGTATTTGATTAGTATTTAAGAGAGCATTTTTATCAAGATTTTATATCATCATTTTGTACTTGAAGTATTAATAACTTCATAACTAAAGCATGTTTTATAATAATAAGTCTGATAACATAAGATACCTTTAATTTATGATAAATGTTCATCCTAAATGCAGGCCTAACACATAAATAAAGGGATTGATTGATGACTTGAAACACTGAAATTGAAAGGATAAAGAGAGGGTGAAGCTTAGAAAAGAGATACTGGTTTAGTCTAAACTAGAACACTATTTAGTAATTGGATCATAACTGGAGGTGTACAGCTTGGATTTAGGTCTGCTTTAAATGGATGGAAAGCTAAGATATAGGCCTCAAACTTTTATGCAGAAGGCAAGACTTAATTTTACTGTTTGTAAGTCCAAATCTTAGCAACAACATTGAAGTCTGAATCTGTCCTACAACCCAAACAATGTTTAGTGTTTAGCTCATATCTCAAGTTCTAGAAGTCTACATGACTCAACTTTTTTTTCTTGGAAAGTTGAGACAATTTCCTAGGACTTTCATGTGTAACTTTGGTTTAAATTCTAATGTTATCAATAACGTTTTGTTCAGATAAGAAGATAAAAATTGTCACCAAGTCAAGATATGACCAGCCACTCAACAATTAGTCATCAAATCAGTAGTTCTAAATTTTGGCCTATGAAAGGAGTCATTTGCCATGCATTTAGGCATCTTGGTTTCCAAATGATGATCATGCTCTTAGTTTCTCTTTTTGTTTTTTTGTAATACTTAAGTTTTGCTTTCATTAATATCTTGTTTATGCATGTTATTTTCTTTCCTTTTCTTAGTTAACTTTTATCTTATTTATGTTCTTATCTTGTTTATTTGAGTTTCTCTCTTTCATTATGTTTAGCTAAGTTTATTATATCAAGGTGAAAAGGTACACTAATGATGTAAGAATAAGTATAGTGTAAACTTAACATGGACTTTAATGTTTGATACTAACATGTTTTGTATTTTTTATCTTGTTCACTCTTTAATACTTTGCTTGTTAAATGACTAATCTAGATTTATGTTGTATAACACTTGGTACATCAAATGCTTGGCACTTTTATAGCCTATACTATATGGTATAACCAATACTTGAGCTATGAAAGGAACTTGATTTGTTGTTAACATAAGTTATAATCATGAATCCCTGACAACATTTACAAGTATTAACATTATTCGAATAAGATAACTAATGTAATCATATTAACAATTTATAATCCGATTGGAACCTCCTTTGTGTGTGGTTTCCAATTGAGTAATAAGAGTTTATAATATACTTGTTTGAAATATCATTAGTGGATCCTCTAACCTTAACAATTATTTTTATTATTGTGTAATTCTTATATCAATATCACATCTCAAAACTCTCTTTATTATTATTATATTACCACTACTACTACTATACTGGAAGTGGTTGGAAATTGATCATGAATTAATTTGTCAGTAAAGTCCACTACTTGTAAATCATTATCATCTCTAGGTTGCTTGCAAATGTTGAAAATATTCATCTCCAATGTCATGTTTCCAAATGATAGCTTCATCAGTTCATTCCTACAATTAATCAATGCGTTAGAAGTTACAAGAAATGGACGTCCTAAAATAACAGGAAATGAATTACATACTTCAACAGGTTGTGTGTCCAAGACAATAAAATCCATAGGATAAATGAATTTATCGACTTATACTAACCCATCTTCAATTATTCCTCTAGGCACTTTTATAGATATATCGGCAAGTAAAAGAGTTATAGAAGTTGGGTTTAACTCACCTAGATTGAGACTCTAAAAAACTGAATATGGAAGTGAATTCACACTAGCACCGAGATCAAGTAAGGCTCTTTCAATTTTATGTTCTCCAATAAAGCAAGAAATTGTAGGACAACCAGGGTCTTTATATTTCAAAGCATTATTGGTCTGAGGAATGGCACTTACTTGTTCGGCTAAAAAGGCTTTCTTTTTCACATTCAGTTTCCTCTTCACAGTGCATAGATCTTTCAAAAATTTAGCATAGGAAGGAACCTGTTTAATAGCATCCAGCAAAGGTATATTGATCCTTACCTGTTTGAAAGTTTCAAAGATTTCAGAGTTGTGATTGACTTTCCTTTGTTTGGTCATGACTTGAGGAAATGGAAGTGCTGGCGGAGAATCAGTCTTTTCTTTGCAATTTTCAGATTCAACCCCTTCCTTACCCTCAGAGATTGACTCATCATATTTCTCATAAGGTTCAAGAGAGGGTTTTTCAATAACCTTACCACTCCGAAGAGTAGTGACTGATTTGACTTGATCCATGTGTTAGCTTCCGGAACTACTTGTATTTGCATTGTATTGCCCCTTGGGATTTTATTGTGGTTGAGATGGAAACTTACCTTTCTCTTGGAAACTAAGAGCAGATGTTAATTTTGCAAGAGTATCTTTAAAATCTGTCATGTTTTGAGCAAGTTGAGTATTGATTGTCTCTTGCTTTCAATGAATGCATGTAATATTTCCACAAGATTTCTTCTAGGACGTGGAGCATAAGGAGGTGCATATCCATGAGAATTTTAGAAATTATGGTGTGCTTGAAATGGTGGTTGTAAAGTTTGTGTATTGTTGTTCTCACTCTTCCAACTAAAATTTGGGTAATTTCTCCAACCAGGGTTGTATGTTTATGAGTATGGGTTGTGGTTGGCTCTTTGGAAACTGTTTAAAGCATGGGCTTGTTCATGGAGACATTCCTTAAAAGAAGGCAAGGTTGGACAATCGTTGGTTGAGTGTTCATTTGTTTCACAGATTTGACACACAATGTTTTCAACAGATTTTAATTGACCACTTTTTTTTTAATTCTAGTGCCTCGACTTTTCTAGTTAAAGATGCAAACTTGGCTTGGAGGTCATGATCTTCCCTAAGGTTGTACATACCTCCAATAGATGTATGAGGTTGAGTTTTACTCGGTGCCTCATAAGTACCCGTAGTGTCCCAATGACACGACGAAAAGATTAATGTCTTCTCCCAAGTGCAGGAGTGTCGAAGTAATAAATAACCCGGCAAGACCGGGGTCGAACCACAGGGAGGTTAATTGTACAAATTATAAACGACAATAGTACAACAACAACAACAATAATAACAACAACAATAATAATAATAATGACAATAATAACAACAATGACAATAACAATAATAACTATAATAATAATAATACTAATAATAATAATAATAATAATAATAGTAAAGAAAGAGAAGAAGAAGAAGATGATGAGAACATGGAGATGAAAAATTAATGTAAGGATTAAACAATAAGAATAACAAATATCAAGGTTAGAGGTTCCACTAATGGTATGTCAAACAAGTATAGTATAAACTCTTATTATTCAATTGGAAACCACACACAAAGGAGGTTCCAATCAGATTATAGATTGTTAACATTATTACATTAGTCATCTTATTCGATTAATACTAGTACTTGTAAATCTCGTCAAGCATTCATGATTATAACTTATCTTAACAACAAATCAAGTTCCTTTCATAGCTCAGGTGTCGGTTATACCATACAGTATGAACTATGAAAGTGTCAAGCATTTGTTGTACCAAGTGTTATACAACATAAATCAAGATTAGTCATTTAACAAGCAAAGTATTAAAGAGTGAATAAGATAACAAATACAAAACATATTAGTATCAAACATTAAAGTCCATATTAAGTTTACATTATACTTATTCTTACACCATTAGTGTAACCTTTTCACCTTGACATAATTAACTTAGCTAGACATAATGAAAGAAAGAAAAATAAATAAACAAAATAAAAACATAAATAAGATAAAAGTTAACTAAGAAAATGAAAGGAAATGAAAGACATAAACTTGATATTAATGAAAACAAAGCATAAGCAATACAAAAAAAATACAAAGAGAGAAAGCAAGAGCATGATCTTGATCTGGAAACCAAGATGCCTAAATGCATGGCAAATGCCTCCTTTTATAGGCCAAAATTGGGAACTATTGATTTGATGACTAATTGATAAGTGGGTGGCCAACTCTTGACTTGGTGACAATCCTTATCTTCTCTTGTCTGCCCAAAACGTCATTGATAACGTCAAAATTGGAGCCACTCGAAAACATGCAAGTTGTAGACAATTATCTCAGCTTTCTTGTGTAAAACATTCAGCTCATTTGGACTTTTAGAACTCTAGATATGGCCAAAATATTGAACAGTGCTTGGGCTGGAGGACAGATTCGGGCTTCTTTGTTGTTGCTACAATTTGGACTTGAAAATGGCCTTTTTAGATCTTGGGCTCCATATGAAAGTTCTAGGCCTATGTCTTACCTTTCCATCTATATAAAGTAGACCTAAATCTGAGATATATAGCTCCAGATATGACCCAATTACCAAAAAGTGTTCCGGTTTGGATTGCACCGACATCTCTTTTCTAATTTTGGTCATCTCTTTGCCCTTGCAATTTAAGTTCTTAAAGTCATCAATCAATCCTTTCATTTATGTGATAGGCCTGCATTTAAAATGAACATTTACCACAAATTAAAGGTATCTTATATTATTAGATATATTATTATAAAACATGCTTTAGTTAAGGAGTTATTGATACTTCAAATGCAAAATAATGATATAAAACCATGATAAAAATGCACTTTTAAGTACTAATCACCTATGTATATGTGGTATGATTGCATTTTTAATTTCTCATTTATAAAATCTTCTCTTCCTTCCCTTCATTTCTACTCAAGCTACACATTTAATAGATATAGAAGTGTGTAGAAATGAAAGGTTCGTCAAGTCATCAAATAAGAAATATTTGTGTTTTCAGTGGATCCAGTCCTGGAAAAGAAAGGAGTTTTCAGAATTAGAAAATCATCTTGGTTAGGAACTAGTAAGAGAAAGGTTCATTTAGTGTATGGGGGAGGCAGTCTTGGGTTAATAGGGGTTATGTTAATAACTGTATTTTTAGGAGGCAGTGAAGTTTTGGGAGTCATCCTTAAAGCTTTAGCAAAAGGGGATATTATTGAAAAAATAATTGCAAAGGAACTACAGATCTCCACAATATCTAATCGAATGAATGTAATGTTTAAGTTTTATTTCATGGTATAGTTTCCTTAATCTCTTATTTATGCTTTTCATTTTCTTTACTATAATTATGTTCTTATGTTATTTATTTATGTTTCTCTTCTTCATTATGTTTAGCTAAGTTTATTATATCAAAGTGAAAAAGTTTCACTAATGGTGTTAAAATAAGTATAGTATAAACTCAATATAGACTTCAATGCTTATATCCTGAACAACTTGTTATTAACGTGTCTTATCATTTTTATCTTATTAATTCTTAATACCTTACTTGTTAAATGGTTAATCTAGTTTTGTGTTATATAACATTTGGTATAAATGCTTCACCCTTTCATAGTCAACTATATGATATATGACATGACTAAAAGATTGATGTCTTCTCCCAAGTGCAGGAGTGTCGAAGTAATAAATAACCCGGCAAGACAGAGGTCGAACCACAGGGAGGTTAATTGTACAAATTATAAATAACAATAATACAACAATAATAACAATTACAATAACAATTACAACAACAATTACAATAACAACAATAATAATAACAACAACAATAATAATAATAGTAATAATAATAATAAAGAAAAAGAAGGAGAAGAAGAAGATGAAGATGAGAACTTTGAGAAGAAATATTAATGTAACGATTAAACAATGATAATAACAAATGTCAAGGTTAGAGATTTCACTAATGGTATGTCAAACAAGTATAGTATAAACTCTTATTATTCAATTGGAAACCACACATAAATGAGGTTCCAATCAGATTATAGATTGTTAACATGATTATATTAGTCATCTTATTCGCAAAGGAGGTTCCAATCAGATTATATATTGTTAACATGATTACATTAGTCATCTTATTCAATTAATGCTAATACTTGTAAATCTCGTCAAGCATTCATGATTATAACTTATGTTAACAACAAATCAAGTTTCTTTCATAGCTCAGGTGTCGGTTATACCATACATTATGGGCTATGAAAGTGCCAAGCATTTGTTGTACCAAGTGTTATACAACATAAATCAAGATTAGTCATTTAACAAGCAAAGTATTAAAGAGTGAACAAGATAACAAATATAAAACATGTTAGTATCAAACATTAAAGTCCATATTAAGTTTACATTATACTTATTCTTACACCATTAGTGTAACCTTTTCACCTTGACATAATTAACTTAGCTAGACATAATGAAAGAAAGAAAAATAGATAAACAAAATAAGAACATATATAAGATAAAAGTTAACTAAGTAAAGGAAAGGAAATGAAAGGCATAAACTTGATATTAATGAAAGCAAAGCATAAACATTACAGAAAATACAACGAGAGAAAGCAACAGCATGATCTTGATCTGGACACCAAGATGCCTAAATGCATGGCAAATGCCTCCTTTTATAGGCCAAAATTGGGAACTATTGATTTGATGACTAATTAATGAGTGGGTAGCCAACTCTTGACTTGGTGACAATCCTTATCTTCTCTTGTCTACCCAAAACATCATTGATAACGTCAAAATTGGAGCCACTTGAAAACATGTGTATGTATAGGTAGTTGTGACTGTGGCTCACATCTTCCTTTGGTTTTACGTCCAAGAACGGCTTAAACACCCTCTATAGGTCGGGGATAGGCTTCCCATCTAGTTTTCTTAAAAACTAGCAAACAAGGTCTTTTTTAGTCAGATTCCCAAGACTAAGTCGATCATGTTCTTTATGAAATAGTGGCCATAAATCATGAATTGCACGATGCACATCTCCACTAGGATGCGTCTCAAGAGTCAATAGAAGATTATCTAAAGACTCCTTACTCAGGTTATCCTTAATTAATTATATTTTATCTTCACGGTTTATAGATATCATTCATAAAGAACAACATTGTGTATTACAAGTCCATCTAGCACATCGATGACAGACTTTCAGTTGTTTTGCACGATGTTTCTTTGCAAAAGTGCTTTTACCTGTTCTAGGCATGTGTGAAATGAAGGAGTTAGAGGACTCACCTGATAATCGGACCTTTGCTTCAATCAACCAGCGAATATCTTCAGGAATTCCATGATTCATTAACAATCTCAATCTTGCACATCTAGCATGGTAAATTTTTGTAATTGCATTCTGAGGCAAAGCGGGAAAATACTTTTTCAATTTTTCAAGATTAGTGTCCATTTTAAAATGAGAATTGGAAGAGAGATTCAAAAAATTACACAAATATATACACAAATATCAATTATTGTGGGAAACTGAAAGAACAGACTTAAGTTACGGAGTACCGTTATCTGACATTTGACCAGGGTGAGAGAAACTAGCAAAAATCACTCAAAAAGAGAGAAAATAAAATAAAATCAATCTTTATATACAGGATCACCCAATTCATTAGAGTCATGTTCAACTAAAAAATTGTCAAAGTAAACTTTCAGACGATGTCCATTTACCTTGAAAACATTGTCATTCTTTGGATTCTCGATGTCATAGGCCCCATATGGATACACATATTTCACAATAAAAGGACCGCTCCATCTTAATCTTAATTTTCTAGGAAATAAATGCAGTCGAGAATTATAAAGCAAGACTTTTTGACCAACATTGAATGTTTTTCTCAGTATTTTCTTGTCATGAAACTCTTTAATTCTTGCTTTATGAATTCTTGAATTTTCATATGCATCATTTCTTATTTCCTCAAACTTTAAGAGATTTTGGTGTTGGCAAGTTTGCAATTAACTCGATTTTAGATTTGTCAACCTCAATTCCTTTTGATGAAACAATGTGACCAAGTACAATGCCGTTTGTTACCATAAAATGACATTTTCCCCAATTCAGCACAAGATTCTTCTCTTCACACATGGTCAAAACCTTTTCTAAGTTAATCAAACAATCATCAAATGAATCGCCAAAAACAGAAAAATCATCCATGAAAATCTCAAGAAAATGTTCAACCATATCACTAAATATACTAAACATGCATCTTTGAAATGTGGCTGGTGCATTACATAATCCAAAAGGCATCCTTCGATATGCAAAAGTACCAAATGGGCATGTGAAAGTAGTCTTTTCTTGATCTTCCAATGCAATTTCAATTTGGTTGTAACCTGAATAGCCATCTAGGAAACAATAAAATTCATGACCTGCAACTGTTTCTAGGATTTGATCCATGAAAGGTAAAGGAAAATGATCTTTTCTAGTCATTGAATTAAGATTCCTATAGTCAATGCACATGCACCAACCAGAAACAGTTCTAGTGGGAATTAACTCATTATTCTCATTTGTTATCACAGTGACTCCAGACTTCTTGGGTACAACTTGGGTAGGACTTACCCATTTGCTGTCAGAAATAGGATAAATGATTTCATTATCTAGAAGCTTAATGACTTCATTTTTCACTACTTCTTTCATATTAGGATTTAGCCTTCGTTGCATTTCTCTAGAGGGTTTAGCATTTTCCTCTAAATAAACTCTATGTGTACAAATCAAAGGACTAATTCCTTTTATATCAGCTATTGATTAGTACTTAAAAGTGCATTCTCATTAAGGATTTATGTCATCATATTGCACCTAAAGTATCATTAAATTCCCTAACAAAAGCATGTTTTATATTAGCAAGTCTAAAAATATAATATACCTTTAATTCATGGTAAATGTTCATCCTAAATGCAGGTCTATCACATAAATAAAAGGATTGATTGAGGAGTTTAAGGATTGAAATTGAAAGGATAAAAAGAAGGCCAAACTTAGCAAAGTGTTGTTGGTGCATTCCAAACTCGAACACTGTTCGGCAATTTGATCATATCTGGAGCTGTAGATATTAGATTTAGGTCCATTTTATATCGATGGAAAGGTAAGACATAGACCTACAACTTTCATATGGACTCAAAGACTCAGTTCTGCCGTTTTCAAGCTCAAATCTTAGCAACAACGAAGACGTCGGAAGCTGTCCTGCAACTCAAACACTATTCAGTTTTTGGCTCATATCTTGAGTTCTAGAAGTCCAAATGAGCTCTGGTTTTTTTTGTTGGAAAGCTGAGACAATTGCCCACAACTTCCACAATTCAGTTGACTATAATTCTGATGTGAGTAATGACGTTTTGGCCAGCCAACAATATCAATAATCAGCCCACAATATCAAAAAACCAGCAGCCATTAATGTCAAAAACCAGCCACCAAATCAATGGATGCCCACCAATTCTTCAATCAATCAATAGTTCTGAAACTTAGCCTATAAAAGGAGGCATTGTCCATGTATTTAGTCATATTAATTTTCAGATCAAAGTTATCTTCTTGCTTTCTCTCTACATCTTTGTAATGTTCAAGTTTTCTTTCATGCTATAGTAATCTCTTGTTTATGCTCTTTCATTTCCTTTCCTATATTTAGTTAGCTTATATTATGTTTATGTTCTTATATTGTTTATTTATGCTTTTCTCCTTCTTAATGTTTAGCTAAGTTAATTATGTCAAGGTGAAAAGGTTTCTCTAATGGTGTTAGAATAGGTATAATATAAACTCAACATGAGCTTTAAATGTTTATATCCAAGAAAGATTATTATTAACATGTTTTATCTTTTTATCTTACTAATTCTTAATACCTTGCTTATTAAATGGTTAATTTAGATTTGTGTTGTATAATATTTGGTACATCAAATGCTTGATGCTTCATAGTTTTCGGCCGACATCGTTATTATGATAAGAACTTGATTTGTTGTTAACATAAACTAGCAACATGAATGCTTGATGATATTTATAAGTATGGTATTACTTAGATAAGATAATTAATATGATCATGTTAGTAATTTATAATGAGCTAATAACGAGAAATCATCCGATTAGAACTTCCTTTGTGTGTGGTTTCTAGTTGAGTAATAAAAAGAGTTTATATTATATTTATTTGAAATATCATTAGTGAATCCTATAACCTTGACATATGTTTTGTTATTATTTAATCCTTACATCAATATCACATCCCAAAACTTTCTTTAACTCCTTTTCTGTTATTATTCTCTTCAAATCTTTTTCTTTATTTGTAATTTATATAATTCACCTCCTTGTGGTTCGACCCCGGTCTTGCCGGGTTATTTTACTTTGACACTCCTGCACTTGGGATAAGACATCAACTCTTTGATCGTGTCACAATTCTTTAAAAGACTTTGTTTTAATGCCTTGTAAAATATAGTGTAGTCCCTAATGCATCCCTTCAATACACATATCTAGCACAGAAGTTTCAATGAGCCAATCTTTTCAGTTAAGGCTAAGGTTTCTCTATCGATGAATGTAGTTGATGACAGGCTATTCCTTCTACTGACATCGATTGGTGAGTTCAATCATGTCATCCATACAATGAGTGTTGTTGAAGCAATTAAGAAACCCGCATTCCAACTACTCATAACTATCGATTGAGCCAGACTCCAAGTTAGCGTACTAGTTGAAAGCATTACCTTTTAAGGAATGAATGAACTATTTTATAATGAAATCACTATCAGTGTTGCATTGTTACAGGTCTCTAGAAAGTGAGTTATATGTTATTTAGGATTTCCTTTGCCATCAAATTATTGAAACATTGGTGGTTGCTAGCTTAGAGGCATCCTTAGTGGTTCAATTCTTTGGGTGTACAACTTCGCATAAGAATATAAGGGTTGAATTGAGCTTTCTACTCGATTTTATGATGGTTTCCTTGATAAGTTTTTTTAGTTGATTCGTGGTGAAAATACCATAAGTAATACAACATATATTCCTTGTAACTCCAATTATAGAATCTTTAATGATATCTAATTGATCTACTTAAAAAGCCTTAGTAATCGAGGTTTGGCCTCCTTCTTTCATGTTTTCAAGTTTGTTCATCAACTTTTCTATCTTATGGTCTTTTACCATGAGTGAAGTTGAAAGACCCTCGACACATTTTGTCAAGTTAGCCATTTGATCCTTCAAAGATGTAATCTGGATCATCATCACTAACATGGTACCAAAACTAGAAGCCTTGCTTAGTGGTTGACATGGAAAAGTTTATATAGGTGAATTGTTGAATTCGCCTTAAGTGCAAAAGAAAATTCCACACACCCTATTTGATTTTTGTAGTAGAGTTACTTATGGTTTCAGCTTTGGAGTGAGCTCTCGTGTCCCGCTTGCATTTGAAGTTGATGCTACCTTGAAAGTCGACTTAATTTGTGCATACAACTCAACGATGGATTTTATTTTTAATGACAAGGTTAAAGAATCTTCAATGGTACCTCGATGACTTAAATCAATAACCTTATTGCTTTTAAAAGCAACAATGATGATCATGTTCCTTCAAATTGCTAGTGAGAGTTTGTTGAAAATTCTTTTTTAATTGAATAAGATAAGAGGTAAAGATTTCCCCAATTGAGTCACCAAAAATTTGTAGAAACAATTTTGAATACTTGAAATTAAACAAGCATACAAGTACAAATATATGATTTTATTAAATATATGACTTGGTATAATCTCTAACTAAAATATTCTTTAAAAAAAATAGGATAATCCTTTGATTCTTCTTTTAAATTTGATATATGGTGACTTGATTTATTTGTGAAATCAAGCCAAGATTTGTACTTTGTAAGAACTCGAATTTAGATATATATTGTGAAATGAGATTTGGTGATTTGATGATTTAAATGGTACTTTTGATTTGTCTTCGAAGTATTGTTGAAGAACTCTTATGTGACATTTAGGTTTGTTCCAATAAAGCTTTGTTATTTGCAGACTTCAAGCATTGATGAAGGAGATTTAAGAACTTTTAAGAGAACTTTCTTACTTAAAGAGCTTATCTTGAAGAAAATTTATGTCTCCAAAAATTCTTTATTTTTTTTAGGTTGAGACCCTCTATTTATAGGGATTTGTAAGGGTTCTCATATTCTTTTCCAATACCACATGACATGATTTTATTGGTTGAATTTTATTGATGAGATATTGCATTTATGATAAGATATTGCATTTATGACAAAATATCTTGAATATCTCATTCTAGGTAATAACCTTTTATTAGCCAAGAAATATATAAAGACTCATTTATTTTTTATATTATTTATTTTATTTTTATTTTATCATTTCATATAAAAATAACATATGGTGAAATTTGATTAGTAGAAAGTTTTTGTTTTTATAGTATCCATTATCTATTAAAAAATAAAATTGCTAATATTATAATTGAAGTGTATGTGTATGTATATACACACACATATCTTAAATGATAAATATTATACATATATATATGTGTGTGTGTGTGTGTGTGTGTTTTATATTAATATTAAAATATGTATATATTATATTTAAAAAATATAAATGTTCTAAAAATATATCTATATAATATAAATATATATTTTGGGTTAATTTTAAGGTGGATTTGACAATATCCATATCCTATCTATTATATATTATTATATATTAGATAAAATAACTATTTTAAAGAATACTTATTTATTCAAATCAAATTGGATCAATATCCATTGAATTCAAATTAAATTTTTTTCTATAGTCATGTTACGTACTGAATATAAATTTTTTCAATGGTTCTGAAATCATAAACTCAATATCAATAATTCACACACAACTCTTACGTGTCACATAAACTTATTATAATAGGTTAATATTATTTTTTAAAATAAAAAATAAAAAATTATTTTAACAATTTTGATATGACACATAATAATATTACTTGTGCTATATAAACTTATCAATACCTAATTTTTCAAATAATTTTCATTTGAAAAATTATTAAATTGATTGTTTTTTAATTTTTTTTAATGGTTTTGATATATTGATGTCAAAATAAAAAATAAAAAAATATATTATTTTGATGTATTTTTATTTAAAATTTTTTTAAAAAATACTCTATATCGCAATACTAAACAAACAATAAATAATTTTCAATCTAAAAATTAATAATATAATAATTTCATAACTTTTTGAATAGTTTTCAAACTTTTTAAATGGGACATAGAATTACTCATAAATATAATATATAAGATGGAAAAAAGTTAATCATAATTATACCATAAAGAAAAGAGACTACCCATCTTTTAGTACAAATCATATTTCACAATTCATTATAATTAGTATGTTTGAAATTATAGTATCACTTATAGTTAAAGTATTTTTTGTTTAGATTTGTATTAAAATAATATTTTTTAAAAAAATATTTATGAGATCATCACATCAAAATATTTAAAAATATAAAAAATAATAATTTTTTTTTTAATTTAAGGGTAAAGAAATGTAATTTCAATTATATTTCCAAACAGATTTGAAATATTTCCCCACCTATCTCAAACATTACCTGTGAGAATTCCTTGTTTGTTTGATAAATTGAGCAGACATTATTACAAAATTGATACTTGTTTTCATGAGTAAACTTTCAATCAAAGCAATATTAAAAATGCATTAAATAAATATTTGAAAGTGTAATAATGATTGTTTTTAAAAATATTTTTATGTAAAAATATATTAAAATAATATTTTTTTATTTTTAAATTATTTTTTATATTAACATAGTAAAATGATCTAAAAATATACAAAAATATTAATTTGAAGTAAAGAAAAAAATAAAATATTTTATTTTTTTCAAAAATATTTTTAAAATTAAAAAAAATTGGTAATAAATATACCGTAAATGATATATTAAATAAATCAAATTAATAATTTTTTAAGTAATGTTTGATATTTCTAATGTGTTGATATTAAAAAATTAAAAATTATTATTTTAATTAAAAAATACTTTTACAAAAATATTAAATTACTAATTATAAAATAAATAAATAAAAGTTATATTTTAAACAATGTTGTGGTGGAAGTTGATCATAATTGCATTAAAAAGGAAAAAAAAATAAATTAAATTAAAGAACTCTTTGAAAGGGCTTCAGCGTAAGAGGCAAGGTCCATGCATCCCTTTTCATTTCTTGTAAAAAGATTAATTGATTGGAGAGAAGGTACTTTAGGAAGTTGTACAAGTTTACACACGCACTTTTGAAATCCTGCGTTTTTGGTATTTCTTTTGAATTTTTATTTTCTTAGCAAGTCAATCATAGACCACACATTTGTTTTTGGGAAATTATCCTTTTATTTTTATATTTTTAATTTGAATAAATCATTATTTATTGTTTTTATTTAAAAAAATTCTTACATAATTAAATATAATTAATATAAGGATATGATGAATATATTTGACAGTTTTAAAAATTAAAAATAATCAATTAATAGAATTACATACTCTTTTTCAGTTAAAAATAAAACATATAAACTTAATAATAATGAAAAGACTCAAAATAGAATTAAAGAGAAAAAGTTCAAGTATGATTGACCTATACATCAACATATTACATGTCACTTTCAAAGTCATATCAATACATAAACAAGGAATCATTTTACTATGAAAAAAATTAAAGTTCAAAATAATTAAATAGAAAAAATAAAAATAAACACACTTGAATTAAAAAAAAAAGAAGTACATCTTTTGGTAATAACATAAGACATCATTTTTATTAGAATATTATATCTTCAGAAAAAATAACATAAAAAGGAATAATATTCACAAATACACATATATTTTAGTGTTAATTTTTTTTATGTGTTTGACAATAACCATATTAGAATAACATGATGAGATAATATTAGAAAAAACACATATCTTTTGGTAAATTATTCATATATACAAAACAAAATTATTAAAAATATAAAAAATCTCAACCAATATACAACAATAACATGGGAGAATACAAATTTTTGTTTATAGAGTTTTGAGACTATTTTGCTTTTTTTAAGAATGGCAAGAAAAAAAATAAATGATTGATTTGGTTTAGTTTTTCATTTTTCTTATCTTACCATTTAAATTTGGAACCAATGAAAGCTTAAAAAACTTGAAATTACCTTTTTATTTATTATAATAATATATATGAGATATTACAAACTTAAAATTTTATACTGGTTTATAAGTTTAAATGTGTTTGTTTGATGCTCTTGATATAAAATTCTTAGATTATCTCAAACTCAAATAATGCCATGTCTTGGATAAAAGAAATTATAGATTTATGATTTTATTTTCACTATAGTATTGATCCCATTTTGATATAGTATATTTATCTATAATTTATTTAACTTGTTATTTACATCAAATTAGTCATATTAAATTATTTAAACTTGATATTATTTTATCTCAATTTGATATATTATATTGATTTAGTACTTGATTGACCTGCTTTTTAAGCCAGGTTGATTAATTGGTTTTTTAAACTGGATATTATTTTATCCGTCGAAACAAAATTAGAATCTAAATTAATTTAAAAAACTATCAAAACAATATTATTTTAAATTTTAAATTTTTTTATTAACCTACTTCTTTTATGACTTTAGTTTTATACTATTTTTTATCCCGAACTATTATTAATAAATTTTTATAGGGGTTGAATGGATAGTTATCTTTGTTGATAACTTTTTTAAACTTATATGTCTTGTTAGTATACTTATTTTTATAGTGAAAATAATATTTTTTTTAATTGAGTTTTTTATTTAAAATTATATTTTGATATTTCTGGATTATTTTAATATATTAATGTTAAAAATAAATTTTTTAAAATAAAAAAATATCTTAATATATTTTTAAGCAAGAAATAATTTGAAAAATAATTATTTCCATAATATTAAATAAAAAATTAATTTTGCAACTTGCTTTATCACACAAAAATCATAAGTCACTGTAACAAGTAGCTTCAATTTAACTAAACAAACTCATACCTTTTTTTTCTTTAAGAAAGGACTAAATGAATCACTCAAGTTGGTTAATTTGAGATTTAACTCTACTATATAAAAAAGTTTTTGATCTAATTTAATCTAATGAATCAACTTGTGTTTCAATCAACTAGGTTAAAAATAATTAAATTTTTTTAAATGATATTGTTTTAATTTTTTTGAATTAATTTGACCAATCAATTAACTATACCTTATGTCATATCATATGTAATATGTATTAATGGAGCATTTGTTTAATGTAAAATGTTTTTTTATATATTTTTTTAATTTTTTCATGTTTGTTTTATTTTAGAAAAGGTGATAAATGAAAAGTGATTTTTAATTAAAAAAACATAAGCCTTTTTAAAAGAAATTGTTTTTCTTCTTTTAACTTTGAAAAATAAAAATCAACAAAAAAATAAAATAAAGTCAGATAACTAAATTTGTTAAATCAGGTTCCAGGAGTTTATAGGATTTCTATATTAGCTTCTTAGTAATAATTAAATTGACTAAGAGAAAATGTAGTATTTTTATAAATATAAAATATAATTTAAAAATAAAAAAATATTTTGCACATATATTAAACATATCAATATATGAGATTGTGTATTATATTTAAAGGTTTCATTCTTTGATGTGATTATGATAATCTCAGTGACACTTCCTTCCTAAAAAGGTGTATATTATGTGCTATGAAGTAAATAATTTTTTTTATTTTTTATTAATTAATTTAAATTTTCAAAACAATTCTTTAATTTTTATTTGAAATAATTTATAAAATATATACTTTTTAAATTTCATTTATTTAAATTTTTTTTATTTATTAGATCTTATTCTTTTAATAAACTTAAAAAGTAAATCATTAGTAAATAATTTTCAATTCATGATATAACTACAAAGTGTTTTTTTCATCTAAATACCAAACATTTCTTAGGAAAATAATCAACTCCGCCAAACAAACAAGGTGTAAGTGAATAATTAGAGAAGAAAATGGGAGGATCCAAGAACTGAATGGAAGAAAACAAGGCCACCACACACAGCACATAATAATACATTTCTCTCACCAACCTTTCCTTAAATCAATGCCCTGTCGGAATCCGACCTGTCCCTCTTCCTCTTCTGTCCACGATTTTCCTTTTCTTCTATGACTTCGTTCAGAAAAATGAAAAAATAAATTAAAATCAGGTCCTTTTTTTCTCTTTCAATCGATCGATTTGGGATTAATTCTCTCGATCTCTTTTCTTTGATCGCTATTGTACGTTAAATGGATTGCCTTTTTTCCCCTCTAATCAATTTTGTTGATAGTTTATGTTTGAAGGCTCTGATTTTGGAATTCTTAGGATTCGCTTGAAATGTGTGAAAAATTAGGACTTTTAGTGTTAGGGTAGTTTCTCTGATCGTGAATCGAACTGGGTTTTAGTTTTTTAGTTAGTTTGTTTTTGGTCTTGCTCTGGAGAATTAGGGTTTTGCGTCAAAAGGGGGATTTTTTTACTGCCATTTTGGTTCAGGGGTTGTGAATTTTTTTGGGGGGATTTCTTGTTTGTTGAAAATAAAATTAGGGTTTTTATTTTCATTCCTGATGAGATTGATTTCCAGCTTTTTGTGGCTGGATATTGACTATTTGCTTATAAACTTGGGTGAATTTAATTGCTTGCTAAGTGTTTTATGTTTCGTTGTTTTTTGTAGAATATATTGTGGTTTTGTGTTAAGATGTGAAATGAGATATATGAATTTTTAGTTGTAATTCTGCAGGTGTTGGTATTCGGATTTTGGAATTGAGGTTTTGAAAGTATGGCGATAAATGAGCGGAAGACTATTGATCTTGAACAAGGATGGGAGTTTATGCAAAAGGGAATTACTAAGCTGAAGAACATCCTAGAAGGGTTGCAAGAGCCGCAGTTCAGCTCCGAGGACTACATGATGCTATACACGTAAACGCTTTTATGCCACATTTTGTTTTTGCTGATGTTTACCTGTGTGAATTAGCGTGTGTTTTGACTTGGTTTTTTGTTGTTGTTGATGATGATGATGATGTTGTTATTTCGTTCATTTTGTTTGCAGAACCATTTACAACATGTGTACGCAGAAGCCCCCTCATGATTATTCCCAGCAGCTATACGACAAATACCGGGAGTCTTTTGAAGAATACATTACTTCAACGGTAAGGAGCATATAATCAAAATTGCAGAATAATGTCTGCTCATAAATTTGTTCTTCATGTTTAGAATCAAACTTAATTCTCACCAAGAAGAAATGTCAACTTGTTTCTGTGGTCTGCCTCTTGACCAAGAAACTACATGTCTAGTTTTTACAGCTTTGAAAACTTTGTTTGCTTGGCATATGCTTTCATGTCAAACACCATATGGCCTGGGGGTTGAGAAGTTGCTATTTATGGTTTTTAATCGATTTTTTTAAGGAAATATTTATTTTTAAATGCTAGTGCAGTCTACCAATTATTGATAGCATCTCCTATTGCTGGAGTTGAAATATCTTGGTGAATCAACCGTGTCTTTTATGTTATGTCATGCCGAATGACACGGTTGGAAAACATAACTGCTTCTTGAAACTGTGATGTTTTTCACAATCATGGACTAGAAAAACACAGGTGAGGCAGTGGCTCAGAAATCAGGCATCTTAAATTCAATCCCCCTGGCTAGTTGTGCGTTTGGGTTGGGTGGGTCTCATGTGTTCATGGGAATCAGTTTTGGATTTGATTCAAAAGTGAGCCAGGTTGATGTAATACTCTCGTACTTTGAGAAGGTCATCTGAACTTTCTATCCCTTTCCAAAAACACATGTTATGCATTTCTATCTTTTGATACTCTTGAGCAGAATAGCCTCCCTTTTCAAAAGGGGATAATGATGTGTTATGTACATTAGGTAGGTAGGTTGGGAGAGTGAGAAATCTTCTTATGCACATTTTGAACACCATAATGATGTCCCCCATCTATTCTTTTGGTCTTCCTTCTGTTTCAAATGTAAGATTCCTCCATATGGATTGCTGAAATGTTGATAGAACCTTCCTTTACCGGAAGATAATACCTTTTCAACCTCTGTTACCACCACTGGTTATTGTTTACGTCAACACAATACATGTAGATGTATAATGGATTGGTCTTATTTTTCTTTTGATTATATTAAGGATGTAATAATCTGCTGTGTTTTTGCTAATGAATTCCTCTCAATCTCTCACAAATTAATCATCTATTTTCTGGTTCAGGTATTGCCATCGTTAAGGGAGAAGCATGATGAGTTTATGTTAAGAGAGCTAGTTAAAAGGTGGGCAAACCATAAAGTCATGGTTAGGTGGCTTTCTCGCTTCTTCCATTACCTTGACCGCTATTTCATTGCCCGGAGGTCACTTCCACCACTTAATGAAGTTGGACTAACTTGCTTCCGTGATCTGGTATGTCATGGCTGAGTGTTATTGTATGTTTTTTTCTGTATTCTGTGTTGACAAAGGAAATATTTTCTTTCCATTGCTTCTTGAGCCATTGTACCAATTGAAACTACATTTTATTCTGTTTGACTTGATGATCCTCTTTCAAAAAGATACATCATAATGTAACTTTATGGATCATGTCTTTTGACTCCAGGTGTACCAGGAACTGAATGGGAAAGTGAGGGATGCTGTAATTTCTCTGGTAGGGTCATATTGTTTCTCCTAAATGTATGGTTTTTTTTTTTAACCCATGGACAAGTTAGTTAGCATGATTTTCCTAATCAGATTGATCAAGAGCGTGAAGGAGAGCAGATTGACAGAGCTTTATTGAAGAATGTCTTAGATATATTTGTTGAAATTGGAATGGGACAGATGCATTACTATGAAAATGACTTTGAAGCAGCGATGCTTAAAGATACAGCTGCTTATTATTTTCGGAAGGCATCAAACTGGATCCTTGATGATTCTTGCCCAGATTACATGCTAAAGGTAAACAGGATATGTATTCCGCTAATGAGTTAAAAAGAATCCCGCCCCTCTGAAATGTTCTTTTGTGCAAATAGTATCTTATGCATCTTGTTGGTGATTCCAGGCCGAGGAGTGTCTAAAACGGGAGAAAGATAGGGTTTCTCATTACTTGCATTCTAGTAGCGAGCCAAAATTGCTGGAGGTTTGTAGTTGATTGCATGTTGTGAATTTATGTTTTTGGGTAGTTAGTTGCTTATTAGTGATGGTATTGTCACACGAAATACTAGAAAACCTTGTAAAATGGGATTTCAGTTCAGGGGTGCAAGCACAGCTGTGTTGCATGGTTTTAGGACTTGATGTGCTGGTCTTGTTTTTATTCTTGTTGAAATCTTATTGCTGTATTAGAAGATGTATGTTCTTCTCTGCAGAAAGTTCAACATGAGTTGTTGTCTGTATATGCCACCCAACTGCTTGAAAAAGAGCACTCTGGATGCCATGCTTTGCTTAGAGATGACAAGGTATTCTTAATACATTTGTTTAGCTGTTTTTCTCCTTGGTGCAATTCCAAATTATTTAAAAGTTGCTGCTTTCTTTCTTTGTTTCATGCTGTTTTAGGTGGAGGATTTATCAAGAATGTTCAGGCTCTTTTCTAAAATACCTCGAGGCTTAGATCCTGTTTCTGGTATATTTAAGCAGGTTGGTAGGCGTGCATTAATATTTCTTTTCCTTGGGCAATCTGAAATAGGCATTTGTTGATCCTGTCTTTTCTTTTTCCTTTCTTTTTTCCTCTTCTCTAAGATGGTTTCCGTTTCATAATGCAGCATGTCACTTCTGAAGGTACAGCTTTGGTGAAACAGGCTGAAGATGCAGCAAGCAATAAGAAGGTAGGTCTTTTAATGACTATTCTTACATTTGTGAATTACTTAATATGGCTTCTGGTGAAATTCTTTTCTCTTATCTGTATTTTATTGCCTCTCCCACCCAATAAAAATTAGAGATAAAAATCCAGTTTTTCTCCTAGTTCACAATCTGTGCAGTTTGGTGTCTAAGATTGTTTGTTATGCTCTTTAAATAAACTTTGAACAGCTTGCATAAATCTCTCACTAATAGTCTGGTGATTTAAGGTGAACTTTAGATTTCATTTGGTGAGTAGTTTTTCAATAATAATGACTATAATGAGGATGGTGAGACATACAATATGTGCTGGTTTTGCCTATTGCAGTTGTCAATAATTAGATACCCCTTTTTTTCTTTGCTTTGCTTTTAAATTGAATTTGAAAATCAGCTGTCCTGGCTTATCTAATGCGAATATGACACCTTGCTTTGGAATGCATGAAGAAAAGCAAATTCAAGTTCCAAAAATTGGTGAAAGTCTTAATAATATCAGAATCCAATTCTATTACATAATCCAACCCTGCCACCCGCTGGCCCTAACTCATCAGCCTCCAAGACAAACTGGTGCTTGCTTTTGCACCATTGTAGTTTGCTAAGAATTATAAACATCGTCAATTTCTAAATATTTTGCTCACTATTCATGGCAATGGTATCATTCTTTAGAAAAAGAGGAAGGCTAGCAAAATAACCTTGGCAAGCTTAAGGATCTAAAGTTTCTTCTGCTCTGCATCTTTAATTACATACCCTAGTCATGGTTCCTTGGATACTTGTTGGGTATCTGTTTACCCTGGCATATTATCCTTGAATGAGTGTATGCTAATCTTGAATCATTGCTGGTTCTTCTTGTCTTTACAATATGCCAGAAAGTAGGAAGACAGACCATCCAAACTGAAATGAATGATCTATCAGATTGATGACGATATCTCTGCCATTGAACATTGCTGAATTGTCCTGAAGATGGTAGCCCAAAGCTTATAGATTAATCAAAGCTGTTGTTGCTGGCACCCTCAGTTAATTTTATGGATCTTTTCTGGGACACAAACTGTTTGAGGCCACTTTCTATCCCTTTTTACCCTTAATAAACATAGAGACCATGCATCCACTGCCATTCACCTAACTGCTTTGATGCAAAGCAATTTTGAGGATAAGTGCTCTCTGGTGCACCATAGATGAATTCATCTGGGTTAAAAACCTGGCATCATGGTTTCTGAACTTGCCTAAGGTTAATGAGATGGTCTGTGATCTGTCTTGAAAACAACACAAATTTTATTCTTCACTTAGAGATAGCCTGAATTTGTCGTACTTGCCTCCAAGACAGCTGGTGTTGATTAATGCAGCTATTTTTTAGTTTCTACTACCTGGGAGTTATAGAATCTTTATGAGTTTATTTTAGGCTAAGAAATCAGTCAAGCGTGTGGTTCAGGTCTGTTTTGGTAAGTTGAGATTATCTGATCATTTTCAAACAGCAGAACACAAATTTTGCAATATCAATGTGCTTTTTACAAAATTGGTTGCATGCCACATTACTTTCACAAACATGCATAGTATTTTGGGAATGCTCATCTTTTTTCTTTTTTTTCATGTAATTCTCATGCCAGCTTTCTGCTATTTTTTTTTAACAGGCAGATAAAAAGGATGTGGTTGGTTTGCAAGAACAGGTGAGTTTTCCAATTTGAAATCCAAATATTGACTGCACTGTTGAAATGGATTGAAGCTGATTTTATTGGCCTTCAGGTTTTTGTTAGGAAGGTGATTGAGCTGCATGACAAATATCTGGCATATGTCAATGATTGTTTCCAGAACCACACTCTCTTCCACAAGGTTTGTGCAGAACATTTATTGCGGACATTCTAAGGTCAAACATATCCTTCTTGGTCTTTTGTGTCTGAATCTTGTCCTTCTTTAGGCCCTCAAGGAAGCTTTTGAGGTCTTTTGCAACAAGGGTGTTGCTGGAAGTTCAAGTGCAGAATTACTAGCAACCTTTTGCGATAACATTCTTAAGAAAGGTGGGAGTGAGAAACTGAGTGATGAGGCCATTGAGGAAACACTGGAGAAGGTCTGTTGTGCTTTTATTGCCTGGTTGTGTTGCTCATGTTATTATGTAACTTCATAATTGAATTTACTTGATTCATAGGTGGTCAAGCTGCTTGCTTATATTAGCGACAAGGACCTGTTTGCTGAATTTTATAGGTGAGTAATGTCATCTTCTGGTGTATAGGTTCTTTAATTGAACATTATATGGAGAAGTTTTTAACTCAAAGAGGATTATTTTCGCTGCGTGGTTTCTGGCAGGAAAAAACTTGCTCGGCGGCTTCTTTTTGATAAGAGTGCAAATGATGACCATGAGAGAAGCATTTTGACAAAGCTGAAACAGCAATGCGGTGGGCAATTCACCTCAAAGATGGAGGGGATGGTCAGTTGCCTTGAATCATCTCTTCTAATCAGAAGATTGGGATGCAAACTGTTATTCTTTCTAGTAATTGGATTTTGTTTTCTAGGTTACGGATTTGACATTAGCACGTGAAAACCAAACCAGTTTTGAGGAGTATCTAAACAACAACCCAAATGCAAATCCTGGGATTGACTTGACAGTTACTGTTTTGACAACTGGCTTCTGGCCTAGTTACAAGTCTTTTGATCTGAACCTTCCAGCAGAGATGGTATACTCATTAATTTATGCCTTAGTTTAACTGGTCATTGCTTTTGGGTTGATATGTGGTTTTCCAAGGTTGGCATCTTGGCAGAGTTACTAATGCAGACCTTTTTCTGTTGCTGCTGCTTCAGGTCAAGTGTGTTGAAGTTTTTAGGGAATTTTATCAAATAAAAACGAAGCACAGGAAACTTACCTGGATATACTCTTTGGGTACTTGTAATCTTATCGGAAAATTTGAACAAAAAATCATGGAGTTGATTGTGACAACCTACCAGGTATTATGTTAATGAATTTAGCTGCATATTTCCTTATTATTTGTTCTGATTGCAGGGTGGAAGTGCAGGTTCTCCATAAGTTTCTTTATTTCTAATATTGTTTTTTTTTTTTTTTTTTTTTTTTTCTTAATAGGCATCTGCACTGTTACTTTTTAACTCCTCAGATAGATTAAGTTATTCCGAGATCATGACTCAATTGAACTTGACTGATGATGATGTTGTTAGACTGCTCCACTCACTGTCATGCGCGAAGTATAAGATTCTAAACAAAGAGCCAAATACAAAAATAATATCTCCTACTGATCACTTTGAGTTCAACTCCAAATTTACTGACAAAATGAGGAGGATCAAGGTGCTGAGAGCTTCTACAATGTCTTGTTCCTGTTCTGTTTTATGTGAATGCTAATGAACCTTCTTCTCTGCTCAACTTTCAGATTCCTCTGCCTCCTGTAGATGAAAAGAAGAAAGTAATTGAAGATGTTGATAAGGATAGAAGGTATGCTATTGATGCCTCAATTGTGCGCATCATGAAGAGTCGCAAAGTTTTGGGTCACCAGCAATTGGTTATGGAGTGTGTTGAGCAGTTGGGCCGCATGTTCAAGGTTTATATTGACATTTAGTTTACTCTACATTATCTTTATTCCTTTTTATTCCTCTGTTTGAACTTACTGGTTAAATTGAAATGTGGATTTGCAGCCTGATTTCAAGGCAATTAAAAAACGGATTGAAGATCTGATTACTCGAGACTATCTTGAAAGGGACAAAGAAAACCCGAACTTGTTCAGATACTTGGCATAAAACGGCATGCTTGATCATTCATTAATAATGAAGTGGTGACTTTTGTTGCTGCAAATCACACCAAAGAGCAACTGTACAAGGTTGAAGTAGCACGGGTGTGTATAAATGCAACTAATGAGTGCCTCTTCGGTGATTGATTGGAAGCAGGAGCCAGAACACTTGTATATTTTGCCTCTAGAGCCAGGTATGAACAACTTCGATAGATTGTGATCCCATGTTGGAGAATTGTAACTGTTTCCCTAATGAGGTCCAATGCGCCAATGGGACCATTGTGTAGCTTTACCCTGTTACATTGAGTCCACTGCTTGACTTGGTTGTTTGTTAATGGTGCTTTGCGTTTCCAATGGAAGGGGAAAAAATGTATTTTAGTTCTATTTACAAGACATTTTGTATGGCAGATCTAGAAACTATTAGGTGAATGGTTTGTCTTTGAATGTGAACATTTCCTGTGCCATTTTATGCTTTTCTTTATATTATCTGTAAGAGCAACTCTGAGTTTCCATTATTTTATGTGATGGATGTGTTGGTTATCGACTATTTTAGATTATTTAAACTTTTATCAAACTTGGAATTGCTTCAAGTCACGTCATATTCCGATTGATGGGGGCATAACTTTTTCCCATTTTATTGAAGGTTTATTTTTTCTATTGGTATCCGAAAGATCATTTTACTAGAGCAGCAAACCATAAGCATCATATTCCACTACATATTAATGTCTCTCTGTCAAAGGTTACTGCCCATGATGCAATTTCTATACCATACATCTCATTGGAGGCCATATTGCTAGAGGATAGGACAGCTCCACAGCATCAAATGTTGGTTGATATAATAACACTACAAACCCTGTTTCGTAACTCCTGTAGATAGTAATGAGAGAATTGTCAGTCAAATTGTCTTGACTTCTACTTGATACACCATCAAAACTATTCAAGCATTCAATAGTACACGCATGGCCTAATTCACATCCTTAATTTTATTATGGATTGTTATGATGTTTGTTAAATAAGAAAGAGCTTCAGAAATTTAGTTTTTCGGTCTTTATATAATCAATTTTTGGATTGCGCCAGCATGAAATAACATGTTTTTGTCGAAGGAATTTCTAGTTCAACGAAATCTTAAGTCTGTCTTGCACGCTCTAATGGGAAAGATGGAAGTTGTTTTCAACAAATATTTGTTCTAACAACGTGAAAGATTTGTGGTTTTGATGTCATGGTGAGAAATGAAATGACGTTTTCACTGGTTTGATTTGAATGGCAAAGACTTTTTTTATGTGATCAAACATAAGACGAATTTCTTCCTGACCTCGGTGGGCAAACACGGAAACAGCCAAATATGTCCCGGAAAAGTGATCAACTCACTGTGCGTAACCATTTGCTCTAAATCTCAGCTATGCTTGAACTGCCTGGGAGATTAATGGAAGACGAATTTGCTAGAGGAGTGCATGAAGAAGCTTGCTGTCGCCCCCATAAACATTAAGCTGAGAGCTGGAGCTGGGGCCCGTAGGCAGATGTCCGAGGCTTGAAATTATCTAGAGGAGAAAGGGGATTTTTCTCAGTTAAGTTGAGCTTGTAAGACAAGAAAATTCATCACGGATGATGTATTGCAAAGAGAGCCGATGAATGTGCGTGAAGCAAACATAGATTTGGAATCTGGACAAAGCAGCAACAGGGTCGCACAAGAATGGCCACCAATGGAGCAAAACCGACTGTTTTCTTTGCTTTCCCAAATCGAGAAGCAATCATTAGGAAGCAGTCGCGTCCATCCATGAATCGCCTGTGCCCTACTCTCTTCTTTTTGGCATCTCGTCTTGCGTTAACAATTCTACTAATCATTATTGCAGCTGCTGAATTTCCGCACGCCTTTTGGACCCATTTTGCTGAGATCACTCTAATGCAAAAGAGATCCTGAAAGAAAGGGGACGTGATGCATGAGGTTTTGATTAGAGAACACAAGATTTTTAATTGGAATAATTATTTTTGTTAAAAAAAATAATTGTTACAACGAAAGATAAAAAAAATCGATAAAATCTGTTTAAATTTTATTTAAAAATTCTAAGAATAAAAAAAAACAATTTGAACCAGATTTTCATGAACAATTTATTATTAGTATTATTATTATTTTTAATATTATATACATAATAATTGAAAAAAATAATTAAAATTTAGGTAAATTTTTTTAGTAATATTTTAAAACATAGTAAGCTAATCTGGTAAAAAAGATATGAGTGCTAAAAAATACCAAAGAAAACAAATGAAATGAAAAAGGGGGGGAAAATGGTTGGGCCAAAATGCATGCTTCCACCAATGCTCAAACTCGTAACCTTGACATCCCATGCCTAGGAACCAACTAAGCTAAGGCGTGGAAATGATATTTTGCTCGATTACATATATAAAGGCTCGTAGTTGATCTTAGAAAATGAATGCTTCCACAATGCTCAAACTCGCGACCTCAGATTCCCCACACACGAAACAACTCAACTAAGACATGGAATTGATTAAAAAAGAAGGTATTGAAGTGCTTTACTGTTGGAACCCGTCCCTTTAGTGTGTCACCTTGCGTCAGGAAAACGGTAATGGCAGACGGTAATGGCCAGTTGGAAAACGCAAGAACTTGAACCCTTTTACTCTTCCATTGTTGGTTGTCAAATGTCATCATGGAAGGCTTCTCTCTTTTTCTGATGTAGATAATTTCTTCTAGCTTGCATAAGAAACTTTCTGCTTAATCTTTTCTAGCTGAACTATGAAATGTTGTTGTTCCATACATCCTTCCACTTCTATCTGATGAGATTGAGCCTGGAGCAACTAGTTGCTCTTGCATGCATTTTCTGGTGCCCGGAAAGAAACATCATTTCCATTCTAGAGTTACCAGAGACTTTTCCTCATGTTTTTCTGATGAATAGAGTAATAAGGGGAGGCAAGTTGCTTGCTAAGTGCCTCCCTCACACCAGTAACATTAACAACTGACCAGCATGCATGGCATGATACATGTGGGCTCTCCTCTCTCCTACCAATGAGAAATGCTTTCCGATCCCCTTAAACAAATTAAGACCGATAGTTTTGTCCCTTCTGTGTTTTGATTCTTGCAGAAATATGGCTTTGCAGTGTCTTCGGGTTCTCCCCGCATGACTGCAAGTGTCTTTCCCCGTAAGGAATATGATATGTTATGAACAGTTGAAGTGACATTACTCTGTGTTTTGATTCTGGTTTTCCATCCTACTTGCTGCTTCTCACTCCCACAACCAAGCACATTGGACAAGAAATGCTTATGAACAAACAAGAGCCCACTATCATGTATTAATTGAAGAGCTAACACAAAGGAGTTCAACATAAGAATAGTGCAATATCCCATCAATGATTTAGAGTCCTTTACCCATTTTGACATGCTACCCAATTTGTGATTAATTTGGGCTTACATTCTAGGTAGAAGAAGACTTGTAGAATCGAAATATAAACGACAGCTTACATATATACGAAATCTTATGACAAGGTAGGTGGGGGCTGATCGGGGCCTTCTTAAGTAGGTTTCTTGCTTCTTTGGCAAATTCCAGGTTCTTCTTGCCTTGCAGCTTGTTAGTTGCATAGTGTTAATTTCTTGTACTCTCCATGGTTGTATCTCCTACACTTGCATGGATTGTTCTCATCCAACAGCTCTGGAATTGGTCCAAGCTCTATTTCATAGCTAGGGGAATAAAATGTGACAAGAGAGTCTGTCTTTTTCCCTGTGAGTCAATGCTCCACACTTTTGTATTTTCCATTTGTTAAAACCTGTACAGCAAGATGGAAAGAGGGAAAGTCTAGGTTTAATTTTCTTACTTCTAAAGTGTCTCCAACGTTGATGACCAAAGCATTTTGAATAGACACCAATGTGCTTTCTTTTAGGAATTGGAGTCCTACTGAACTACCCCTCCCTTGCTGCAACACTGGAAGAGCACTTCCATCTGAATGTGGACTAAGACCTCAAACAAGGTCCGGTCTTGCTCCTCCTTATGGCTTGGACAGCCACCCCAAACTACATCTCTTCAAAAACATCTGCTCTCATGTTTAGTGTCATGCCTATATATTTCAGTAGATGCTGACACAACCTCCGCTCTTCTCCTCTACAGTGTCACTGCAAAAGTAGCATTTTGGGGAATTGAAGTCTCGCCACCTAAATTCTTTAGGAAATGGAATTTGTACCCTGTTACCTGAACTTGGGTGGCTTTGCTGGCCCTGGTCTTGGGACCCTTATAGAGTGGGGCTCAAGCCCAAGAGCAATCATATTGACCCAGTCCAGCTTTTGGTCCTCAGAGAACACAAAGGCCTGCCCATAACCCTGAATAATCCCTGGCAACATTGGATACTCCTGCTTCTCCTCTAAAGGCAGCATGAAGAAATCCATGGCCACCTTCTCTATGCTCTCCAGCAACCCAGATCAATCCCCATGGTTAATCACCTGATAAAACATTTTAAAGACACCCTTTCACGTCCATGTTATCCTGCACTAACAAAGAAAAGGGCAAAAAGAAACATATCAACTTGTACCTGAAAAAAATCCCCACTCCTCGCACGCTCTTGTCAGCTCCCACATTTGACTTTTGTATTTATCTTTATTGCCTTCAACAAGCCTTGAGAAATCAATGGTGGGAATGGTACTGAGAGACGGTAGAAATGTGGCTGGTGCTGGTCTTTCTGTCATGTCCCTAACAAATCTTTCAGGAATTGTTGTTGGCCAGTCCTTTCTAAGCTCTTGAACATCATCAAAATGACCAACCCTAATTGGAGCCATTGAAACAGGAGACATCGAAGCAGAATTCGGAAATATGTCAGACTTTTAGTGAAAGCTAAGGAAGATTGTTTTACTTGGTAGCTTCAAGGTTAGACAACTCTGCATTTATAGAAGGAGAAAGCAAATTGTTAAATGTTAATGTCTAGTATGCTGAACCAATGCTGGACCTATCATGCACTTTATAACATAATTTTAATCTTACACTACAGCTTATATATTCTTTTAAGTGTTATTCGCATTGCATAGATTTTGCGGTTCTGATATGAAAATGAAAAAAAAATAAGTTTAAGGATTTATCGTGTAGTATGGTGATGTATGATTGAAATTATGATTTGCTTTGGTCATATATTTGAAACTATTTGATTAATTAATACACATTATAAATTTACACGGTTACTCTAAAACTCTCTTTTAAAACCTTACTTATAAAAAAGTTATGATTTGTAGTTTTTTTTTTTTATATATAAATTTACTAATTTAAAAGTAGTTACAATTCTCAATAGATTTGAAAGATCTGCTTGGAAAAGCTGTGACTATAAATTTTAGTTGTGATTGTAACTTTTTAAAATTATAGATTTTAAAAATAATAAATAGAAATAACATTAATATTAGCTTTTAAAGTGTTACCTAACACTTAAAATTAAAAGCCACGACTACAATTAAATTGGTGTTTTTCAAACAGGCTTAAAAAAAAAAACAATAAATTATAGTTTATTTTTCACCAAGATTTCAAAAAAGAGTTTCCAATGAAATTTATATAAATTTATATTGTGTATTAATCAACTCAACACTTTCAATTATATAGTTCAGGCAAAATACAAACCGCATCATAAAAATAATCAAATCCTAAGCAAATCTTCTAAAGTAGATATCATGCCCTAATATGAGGTATTTGTGTTCTAAAGTAGATATCATGCCCTAATATGAGGTATTTGTAAAAGTAATGCGCCTGGAGCATATTCTTCCAAAAAAAAAAGTGGAAGAGAAAACAAATATATACAATTACAGCTTAAAAGTGCAATGATTGCACGTATTCATTTGACATTGTGATAATTTTAGCTTTTTAAATTATTTTTTTTATAAAATGCATAAAATTGATGTATTTTCAGGTATTTCTCAATAATTTTGATATCTTAATATAAAACAAAAAATTCATAAAAAAATATTATTTTAATATATTTTTTAATTAAAAAAATTTACATCACATCAACAAACACATATTAAATTAATTAGGCTAAGTATAGATGATGTTTTTGTTGAAAGAAAAACTTACGTATCTTTCTTTCAAAATTTTAGGCATGAAAATTTTAAGGAATGATCATAGGATGAAAAAGGTTTTATTATTATTATTATTATTAGTATTAGTATTTAGTTCAAATCTTCCGGATAGCACTTAATTAGAGGAATTAACTAAAAAACTTATTTTCGATTCACATGCAAGTTTATTTAAAAACATCCCTTGTAGTTGTGTACCCAATAAAAAGAAGTGTGAAAATGATTTCTATTTTTTTTTATATGTAGTATTCTATTATATCTCAATAAATACTAAAAGTTAAAGATATTTAATATAAACATAAAAATAAAGGAAAGAAATAGACAAAAAAAATTTAAACTAAGTTATTATCAATGATTTTTTATTGAGTAGAACTCATTCATAATTATATAAGTTATGAAGTCCATAACAATCTTTTCTTTCAAATTAAATTGTTGGTAGAAAATCATTATTATATCATTATAAAGCCTTTATTTTCACCAACTTTATTGTAGAGGAAACTCATTCTATAATTGTCATAAATGCATAAAGAATTAAGATTAATTGAATTAATCTATCAATTAAATGATAAATTGCTTTACACAACCTAGAAAGAGTAATCAATTTATGAAACTTTAGATATTTTGGCATTGATAATGATGCAATTAAAATTTCAAATGAAGTTTAATATTTAATTATTAAAAAAAAGTCCGATTTATTAAAATGCATTGTTTTACAAGAGATTGGCATTTTTTTTATTAAAAAAACAGTCTAGAGTTTCTTTGTAGTTGAATCTCTACTCTTAAAATTTAATTCAAAAAATATCATAGATCAAGAATTAATCTTTAAGATATATATATATATAGATAGATAGATAGATAGATAGATAGAATTAGCCTAAAGGGAATAGCTAATAGAAAATGTGAATTGTATGGTTTCAAATATACATGCTCTACAAAGACTCCATATACTCCATGGTGTTTGGTGATCTCAAAAGCTAAGCATAGAAGACATCACGAATAATCATGGTTTTCGCGCCATTTTCCTTTCCTGTGAAGGTGAGATCATATTGGAAAATGCAAGTCGATTGGACATCAAAATGCAATTGGTAATCACACTAAACTGCACGACATTTCAAGATTCAGGGTAAGAAAGGTTTCTGAATGTTCCTTTTTCTAAATGATTACCCTTTTTGTGTTCTTGTACAAGTGCAAAATACAGGATAGGAGGCTTCAAAATACTAGAAGAACACATGTTCAAAGCATTTCATTAATAATGGAAAAGCTTGGCGTTGTGACCATTCTGTTCTATTTGCAAACATATATACACCGAAAATTACACAGTAGGGTTTTGTTGTCAGTTACAAATGACTTGAAATAGACAACAAGTGTTGACAAGGACAGCTCCAGCCTTTCTTTACACAAGGTTTCCTTTGAGCAACCAGCAAGTTATTCTTGAAACCACACTTGGATTCATCATTTTGGCAAGTAGATTATCTAAATCTTGTTGGTTTCCTTTTCTTCCAGAGCCTTTGATGTCCCAATAGACTCTTAAATATCAGAATTCTTGCACACTGGAAAAGTGAAAATAAGGACAAAATCATCTAACTTGTATAATGAAAATAATTTATCATACCTACAAGATTTAATTTTTTTCGTCACATATAGCAACTATTTCTATGAAAATTAAAATTAAGCCAAATATCAAGCATTTTAATCCTTGAGAAAATCATAAAATAAACAAAACACATTACAAAAAAGCCACTAACAAAGAGTGATTGTGAGTTGCAGTCTTGTAAATGAAAACTCATGAAAAATGGAGAGGCCAGAGACGTACGTGTTTGTGTAGAATTGATTATTGAGAGAATCAAAACAATTGTCTTAATGTTAGTGGTCCTTTTTTGTTGTTTTAAATTATTTCAATGCTTCCTTTTTGTATTAAATTGTTTAAATGCTAATGGCGCTCCACTCCAACATAATTATTATTGTTCTAGCATGTAAAGATGCACTCGAGTATTAAAATATATTTATTTTTTCTATCTTTATGGAGGGTTTGCTCCAGTTAGTTAGTTGCTGTGTCTTGTGATGTCTTTTGTTTTACGTTTTGCCTCGTGTGCGGTCGGGTACTGTTACTTTGATTTGATTTCTTTCTGACCATTATCAGCTAATTCTTTTAGCTTATTTATAATTTCTTTGACTTTCATGTAATTGGTTGATCAAAGAGTCTGTTTTTTTTTTAAAAAAAAATTCTACATATAAATTTGCTGGTTATTCAACTTTATATATTTTTTATCTGTTATATATACTTATATTTTGATAAAAACATATAAATTTATTTTTATTTTAAGGATACCTTAACACCTACAACACCTATTTTAAAACCATCTTTAATAAGAAACTATAATCTAATCCTCATTAGCTTTTGCTTTTATGAAAAATTTAAAGATTTCAATCCTCTTAAAAGATAATTGAAGTTGTTTAAGGGCTTAGATTGACCATGTAAATTGATTTGGATATGAATTGATCAAGTTGAAAATAAAATAAAAAATTAGATGATTTAGTAAAAAATTTAGGTTGATATAACCATTAACCCGTTGACAATTTTTGATCAAAACAATATCATATATATATATATATATATATATAATATTACTAGTGACCCGGATTAAATTTAAAACTATAGTTGTTGACTTGATGCATGTGGTTGTTGTTTGTGATGAGTAGTAGTTGTAACAATATATGCATTTTAAAATATGTTTGTTTTATTGTAATAAAATGCAATGAAGAATTAAAACAAAATAAAAACTTAAGGCATATACAAATATTGTCCTTTAGGATATTTTTTCAACATAAGGCTATTCTTCAGGATTCAATAAGTTTTTTTTTTAAAAAAAACAAGATTTATAGAAATAACTAGACCAAGATTAAAAGGAACTACCAATAAAATTTGCAAACATAGAAAAATACTATAGTTTTTTCCAGCACACCTTGATCTAAGAGTGCATGATATATGTAGGTTATAGATAATAAATTAGAGAATTAAATAGAGTTTATATATGTGTGTATTGCCCAAAAAGAAAAATATCTAATGAAACAGATGAGAAATGGAAACAAGGTTGATTAACTATCCTGGTTAGGAATTGTTAATGATATCAATAGGTTCCTTTATTAACAATATTTCTTAGGATTTGATTATTCAATTTTCGGGTACGTGATTAATACTTAAAAAAATATTTTTATCAAGGTTTTATATTATTATTTTGCACTTAAAGTATCAATAACTCCTTAACTAAAATATTTTTTATAATAACATATCTAATAATATAAGATACTTTTGATTTGTGGTAAATGTTCATTTTAAATGTAGGTCTATCACATAAATGAAAGGATTGATTGATGAGTTTAAAAACTGAAATTGAAATGACAAAAAAATGACCAAACTTAGAAAAGAGATATTAGTGCAATTCAAATTGAAATATTATCTTCAAAGTAAATATCATTTTCTTTTACTAAAAAGAAAAAGAGATTTCCTAGAACGAGACCATTTTTTTTCCCTAAATCATGCAAACAAATCTTGTGTTATCATAGATCATAGAGAAATAGACTTCGTTAACAAGCTTTTTAATGATTGAAGATTTTAATCATTTAATGATGTTAATGGATATCAATCTCTTTTAATAACATAATATATAATTTTCAAACCTTTATTTGAATAACCTAATTTCCAAAAATGAGACTATTTTTTTTTAATCTAGACAAATCTTATGTTATCATGGATCATAAAGGAATAGATCTCGTTACCAAACTTTACTGATTGAAGATTTTAATCATTCAACACTGTTAATATATCAATCTTTTTCAATAACACAATATATAATTTCCAAACCTTTATTCGAATGATCTAATTTTCTAAAACCAGACCATTTTCTTTCTAAATTACATAGACAAATCTTGTGTTATTATAGATCATAGAGGAATATATCTCACTATTAGGCTTTATTGATTGAAGATTTTAATCATTCAATGCTACTAATGGATATCAATTTTTTTCAATAACACAATATATAATTTCCAAACCTTTATTCGAATGAGTTAATTTCCTCATTTTGAAAACATAAAATAGGAGAACTATACATGTGACACCCTACTTTTTAAGATATATTTAAGTCCATTATTCATAGTAATATGACTCCATTGGAAATTTTTTTTTTTATCTTGATACATTTTCATATTCAAATATCATTGTAAAAAGAGTTTATCAAAATTTTGATAGAGTTTTCTTTGTATTTAAAAAATATCAAGTTATCAACTATTTCATATTTACCAAAAAAACAATCACTACCTAGTTCAACCATCCTAGACTTTACTCCCATCAACATTACGCAACACATCATATAATTTATCCATCTATCATGTAAATAGTAATCTTATCATTAATCGAAGTCCAGGGAAAAGAAAAGTTATTGGCATGTAATATAACAATTTAAAACACCACACATGAAGTGTTAAAAATTACAAAATGATTATTTACAAGATAACTAAGAAATTCTAATTAATTCATATAAGAATATACTAATATAAAAGATACCTAATACTATTAACTATCCTAATAAGCAATAAATTTTATCCTGTCGCATGTGATGGTCCATCACCTATATACAACAAGATAAGAATTACATGAATTAATAATTACCTTCATATTTTGTATAGTTTCATTCAAAAATTTACTCATATATCATATTTTCTACACTAATGACCTTATACATCAAATGATTTATTCTTTTATTTCTTTTAGGTTGGTCAGCCATGTAAATTGTTTTTTAATCCATTTACATCCATAAAACTCATTTCTACTTGTTTTAACATTTCTCGCTTCTCACAATCAATGGACAAAAACTCTAGATTCACGTAAATTCTATTAATATAATTCTAACAAACTTAATCACAATTCCATTAAATTCATATTCATCAACTCAATTAAGTTTAAAATATCTTACCCATCACTCATTTTAACATTTTTAACAATCAATTAACAAAAACCCCAAATTCACATATAAACCCTAGTAACATAATTCCTATAAATTCAATCACAATTCAATCAAATCCATATTAATCAACTTAATTAAGTTTAAAATATCTTATTAATCACTAATATATCATCCAAAAGCAAGCCAAATTGAAATTGCTCTAACCTTTCCTCTTCTTCCCTCACTTCCCTTATCTTCTCTCACTAAACTCTACTTTCTCTTAATTTCCTCTCTTAATTACAAGTGTTAGAGTGTTTAGAATCATTAAATCTCATCAACCACTGATTAGTACTTAAAAGTGCATTTTTATCAAGGTTTTATATCATCATTTTGCATTTGAAGTATCAATAACTCCTTAACTAAAGCATGTTTTATAATAATATATCTAATAATATAAGATACCTTTAATTTGTGATAAATATTCATTTTAAATGCAGGCCTATCACATAAATGAAAAAATTGATTGATGAACTTAAGAACTAAAATTGAAAGGATAAAGAGATGGCCAAACTTAGAAAAGAGATGTCGGTGCAATCCAAACTGATCTTGATTTATGTTGTATAACACTTGTACAACAGATGCTTGACACTTTCATAGTTCATACTGTATGGTATAACCGACACCTGAGCTATGAAAGGAACTTGATTTATTGTTAACATAAGTTATAATCATGAATGCTTGACAGGATTTACAAGTACTAGCATTAATCGAATAAGATGACTAATGTAATTATGTTAACAATCTATAATCTGATTGGAACCTCCTTTGTGTGTGGTTTCCAATTGAATAATAAGAGTTTATATTATACTTGTTTGACATACCATTAGTGGAACCTCTAACCTTGACATTTGTTATTATCATTGTTTAATCCTTACGTTAATCTTTCCATCTCAAAGGTCTCATCAACTTCTTTTTCTTTTTCTTCTTCTTCTTCTTCATCTCTAAGTTCTCATCATCATCATCTTCTTCTTCTTTATTATTATTATTATTATTATTATTACTACTACTACTACTACTACTACTACTACTACTACTACTATTGTAATTATTGTTATTGCTGTTACTACTATTATTATTGTTGTTGTTGTTGTTACTATTGTCGTTTATAATTTGTATAATTAACCTCTCTATGGTTCGACCCCTGTCTTGCCGGGTTATTTATTACTTCGACACTCCTACACTTGGGAGAAGACAACAATCTTTTAGTCGTGTCAAGTTTTTGGCACCGTTGCTGAGGAGGTAAGTTTTTGTATAAATTATAATATTTATTTTATGTTCTCTTTTCTCTTTTTTTATATATAACTTTGTTTCTTTTGTTTTGTTTGTCTTTATTTTGTCTTCTTCCTTCTTCTTTTGTTTTCTTTTTCCTTTTGTTCTATTCCTACACGTGTATGAGAGTGTGGTCACATACATTAAGTGGTAGACTTTATAGGATATCCTCATCATTTTCAGAAAATATGGTCGAAGAAGATAAGCAATCACTTCATAATGAGAATAACCGTGCTAGAACACTTAGAGACCACATGAATCCCACAAGAACAAGTGCACCATCATGCATAGTTTTTCCTCCCGATGCATCTCATTTTAATTTTAAGCTAGACATTATTCAACTTTTACCTTCTTTTCATGGCTTAAAATTGGAAAATCCAGACTTGCATTTAAGGGAATTTGAGGAGGTCTGCAACACATATAATAATTGAAATTGTAGCATGAACACCATCAGATTAAAGCTTTTTCCCTTTTCATTAGAAGATAAAGCTAAAACATGGCTACAAAATTTGAGACCAGGATCCATTTGTGCTTGGGATGAAATGCAACAATAGTTTTTAAAGAAGTTTTTCCCATCTTATAGAACAAACTCTTTCAAAAGACAAATCACCACTTTCACTCAAAAACCATGAGAAACATTTTACCAATGTTGGGATAGGTATCGAGACTTGCTTAGTACTTGCCCTGATCATGGTTTTGAAACATGGAGATTGGTTTCACATTTTTATGAAGGGTTAACACCTAAGATAGGCAAATGGTTGAATTGATGTGCAATGGAACTTTTGAAGATAAAGATCCTGATGAAGCAATGGAGTACTTAGACTTGTTAGCTGAAAATGCTCAAAATTAGGACACCGCGGGTACTTATGAGGCACCGAGTAAAACTCAACCTCATACATCTAGTGGAGGTATGTACAACCTTAGGGAAGATCATGACCTTTAAGCCAAGTTTGCATCTTTAGCTAGAAAAGTCGAGGCACTAGAATTGAAAAAGAGTGGTCAATTAAAATCTGTTGAAAACATTGTGTGTCAAATCTGTGAAACAAATGAACACTCAACCAACGATTGTCCAACCTTGCCTTCTTTTAAGGAATGTCTCCATGAACAAGCACATGCTTTAAACAGTTTCTAAAGGGCCAACCACAACCCATACTCATAAACGTACAACCCTGGTTGGAGAAATCACCCAAATTTTAGTTGGAAGAGTGAGAACAACAATGCACAAACTTCACAACCACCATTTCAAGTGACACGACTAAAAGATTGATGTCTTCTCCCAAGTGCAGGAGTGTCGAAGTAATAAATAACCCGGCAAGACCGGGGTCGAACCACAGGGAGGTTAATTGTACAAATTATAAATAACAATAATACAACAACGATAACAACAACAACAACAACAACAACAACAACAACAATAATAATAATAATAATAATAATAATAGTAGTAGTAGTAGTAGTAATAATAATAATAATAATAATAATAAAGAAAGAGAAGAAGAAGAAGATGATGAGAACTTGGAGATGGAAAATTAATATAAGGATTAAACAATAATAATAACAAATGTCAAGGTTAGAGGTTCCACTAATGGTATATCAAACAAGTATAGGATAAACTCTTATTATTGAAATGAAAACCACACACAAAGGAGGTTCCAATCAGATTACATATTGTTAACATGATTACATTAGTCATCTTATTCAATTAATGCTAATACTTGTAAATCTCGTCAGGCATTCATGATTATAACTTATGTTAACAACAAATCAAGTTCCTTTCATAGCTCAAGTGTTGGTTATACCCTACATTATGGGCTATGAAAGTGCCAAGCATTTGTTGTACCAAGTGTTATACAACATAAATCAAGATTAGTCATTTAACAAGCAAAGTATTAAATAGTGAACAAGATAACAAATGTAAAACATGTTAGTATCAAACATTAAAGTCCATATTAAGTTTACATTATACTTATTCTTACACCATTAGTGTAACCTTTTCACCTTGACATAATTAACTTAGCTAGACATAATGAAAGAAATAAAAATAGATAAACAAAATAAGAACATAAAAGTTAACTAAGTAAAGGCAAGGAAATGAAAGGCATAAACTTAATATTAATGAAAGCAAAGCATAAACATTACAAAAAATACAAAGAGAGAAAGGAAGAGCATGATCTTGATTTGGAAACCAAGATGCCTAAATGCATGGCAAATGCCTCCTTTTATAGGCCAAAATTGGAAACTATTGATTTGATGACTAATTGATAAGTGGGTGGCCAACTTTTGACTTGGTGACAATCCTTATCTTCTCTTATCTGCCCTAAACGTCATTGATAACGTCGAAATTATAGCCAGTTGCAAACATGAAAGTTGTAGGCAATTGTCTCAGCTTTCTTGTGTAAACATTTCAGCTCATTTGGACTTCTAGAACTCCAGATATGGCCAAAATACCGAACAGTGCTCGGGCTGGAAGACAGATTCGGGCTTCTTTGTTGTTGCTACAATTTGGCCTTGATAATGGCCTTTTTAGAGCTTGGGCTCCATATGAAAGTTGTAGGCCTATGTCTTTCCTTTCCATCCATATAAATTGGACCTAAATCTGAGATATATAGCTCTAGATATGACCCAATTACCGAACAGTGTTCCGGTTTGGATTGCACCGACATCTCTTTTCTAAGTTTGGCCATCTCTTTATCCTTGCAATTTAAGTTCTTCCAGTCATCAATCAATCCTTTCATTTATGTGATAGGCCTGCAGTAAAAATAGACATTTACCACAAATTATAGGAATCTTATATTATTAGATATATTATTATAAAATGTCCTTTGGTTCAGGAGTTATTGATACTTCAAGTGCAAAATGCTGATATAAAACCATGATAAAAATGCACTTTTAAGTACTAATCACACCCCCCAACCAGCTTATTACTAGTCCCTAGTAATCAAAGCGTAAAATAGAAAAACAATTTGTATATTCCACAAAACAAGGTATTCATCATTTAACTTCCATTAGTCTATCCAGATAAACAAACTCTCATTAAATTTATATATCTGCTCAACACCTCTTAACAAGATATTAATAAACCTTTCTTTTGTGCTCAATGTATCAACACATAATTATGGGGCTTTTCTTGGAAGAAAACAAAATTTTTGTTCTAATGTTTAAGGTTAACTTCCTTGGGTTGGGATTATTATTTTTGTCTTTTTTTTCTTCTTTCTTTTTTTTTTAAATATATATACATATAATTTATTTTTTTTTTTAACTCTATATACATATACTTTAAAAACATCATGCATCTTTAACCCATGTAACGAGCTTTCAGCTAATGACTCCCAGACCAGTTGGTCTTAGGGCATTAGGTGTTAAGACACCCCTACGAGCTTAGTAACTCGGGTCGCAGATACTGATATGTAGATAGTGCAATGTTTGATTTCCTTAAGCTTTTCTCCTCAACCCATGTAACAAGCGTTGGGCCAATAGCTCCCAAGTCAGTTGACTTTAGGGTATTAGGTGTTAAAACACCCCTTCGGGCTTAATTGCTTAGGTTAGGGAGGCTACGAAACCAAACTTATCTACATTTTTATTATCATCATTTTTTTTTTCTTTTTTCTTTTTGTTTTTTAATTATATACAATCCCTTTCCCTTAGTTGTTACCTTTAACAAAAGAACTTAAATAATGTAATAATCCAATATGCAACCCATAATCATATGTTAAAGTGTGTGTGTGTAAATTAAGGTTTAAGAATACATGTTAAATAAGTATATGAGCAGAATTAAGTGGTAACAATACGAGAGTTTGTAAACCTGAATATTTCAGGAAGTATTATAATAGACCTTGTTAAGAATGGTTACTAAGATGCGTCTCAAGAGTCACTTTAACAAAAGAGCTCCTTTACTCTACCATCCTAGTAACAACAATTATGCATATGCTTTATAAAATGAAAAACTTTTTTTTTTATCAACTACTACCCTCTCCCCCCAACCAAAACGAGACATTGTCCTCAATGTTCTAAGGTAGAAAGATAGAGTATAGAAGATATCACCTGAAATAACAAACACTGACAAAACCTGAAACACACTGAAACAAAAATAAGAAATAACAAAACACAATAACAAAACCAAAAGACACAAATTAAAAAAAAAATAAATTCAAATTGCAATTGTGATTGTGGCTCACATCTTCCCTTGGTTTTACGTCCAAGAATGGCTTAAACGCCCTCTATGGGTCGGGGATAGGCTTCCCATCCAGTTTTCTTAAAAACTGGCAAACAAGGTTTTTTTTTGAGTCAGATTCCCAAGACTATGCCAAGCATGTTCTTCATGAAAATGGGTTCCTAAGTTATGAATTGCACGATGCTTATCTTGACTATGATGAGACTTAAGAGTCAATAGAAGATTATCTAAAGACTCTCTGTGTTTTGAAATAAATCCCACGTTTTGACAATTTTCACAGTTTTTACGAAATGCATCTGACTCCTTGAATATGGTGGGCTAGTAAAATCCACTCTGTAAGATTTCTACAATCCTCTTTTTTGACAGGAAATGATCCCCACATGCCTTAGAGTGACAAAATTTAATGAAATTACTTACCTCATTATCGGGAATGCATCTTTGAAATATTTGATTATGACAATAATTGAATAAGGGTCATCCTAATAAAAAATTTGCACATTGCTCAAAAAATTTCTTTTGTCTTCGGTATTCCAATGAGCTGGCAAAAATCCTGAAGTAAGAAAATTAATATGTTTAGCAAACCAAGGCATTGAACTAAGAGAAAGTAGAGATTCATCAGGAAAGTAATAATTGATTGGTGTGATGTCGGGTGTCGAATTTGTTGTCACTTTTGATAAAAGATCCGCATCAACATTTTCGGTGCCTTTTTCATCATCGATTTCTTCCTGATTGGTCATGGCATGAGGAAATGAAAGTGCTGGCAGGGAATCAGTCTTTTCCTTGCAATATTCAGATTCAACCCCTTCCTTACCCTTAGAGATTGACTTATCATCTTTCTCACAAGGTTCAAGAGTGGGTTTTTTAATAACCTTACCATTGCGAAGAGTAATGACTGATTTGACTTGATCCATGTGTTGACTTCCATAACTACTTACATTTGCATCGTATTGCCCCTTGAGATTTTACTGTGGTTGAGATGGAAACTTACCTTGCTCTTGAAAACTGAGAGCAGATGTGAATTTTGCAAGAGTGTCTTTAAAATCTGTTATGCTTTGAGTAAGTTGAGTGTTGATTGTCTCTTGCTTTTCAATGAATGCATACAAAGTTTCCTCAAAATTACTTCTAAGAGGTGGAGCATAAGAAGGTGCATATCCATAAGAATTTTGGAAATTATGGTGTGCTTGAAACTGTGGTTGTGAAGTTTGTGCATTATCACTCTTCCAACTGAAATTTTGGTGATTTCTCCAACCAGGGTTGTATGTTTGCAAATATGGGTTATGATTGGGCCTTTCGAAACTGTTTAAAGCATGGGCTTGTTCATGGAGACATTCCTTAAAAGAACGCATGGTTAGACAATTACTAGTTGAGTGTTCATTTGTTTCACATATTTGACATACAATGTTTTCAATAGATTTAAATTGACCACTCTTTTTCAATTCTAGTGCCTTGACTTTTCTAGCTAAAGATGCAAACTTGGCTTGAAGG
>NW_011508258.1:0-803 GCF_000495115.2 Populus euphratica | reverse complement strand
GTAAGCCGTTCTTGGACGTAAAACCAAGGGAAGATGTGAGCCACAATCACAACTACCTGTACATACACATGTTTTTTTTTTCAAAAGTAAATAAATAAATAAATAAAGAGAGAGAGAGAGTGTGTGAGACTCCAGCTGGCCTACATATAGGTGTTATGATTGCCTTTCTAATTCCTCATCTATAAAACCCTTTTTTCCTTCCTTTCATTTCTACTCAACCCATACATTCAACAAATACAGAAGTGTGTAGAAATGGCAAGTTCCTCAAGTCATCAAATAAGAAATATTTGTGTTTTCGGTGGATCTAGTTCTGGGAAAGAAAAGGAGTTTTTAGAATCAGCAAATCATCTTGGTCAGGTGCTAGCTGAGAGAAAGATTCATTTAGTGTATGGGGGAGGCAGTCTTGGGTTAATGGGAGGTGTGTCAATAGCTGCATTTTTAGGAGGTAGTCAAGTTTTAGGAGCTGCATTTTTAGGAGGTAGTCAAGTTTTGGGGGTCGTCCTTGAAGCTTTGGCACAAGGGGACATCATTGGAAAAACAATTGGAGAGGAACTTCAGGTCTCCACAATGTCGGCTCGAATGAATGTAATGTTTAACCATGCTGATGCTTTCATTGCTTTACCAGGTGGTCTAGGCACATTGGAAGAGATCTTTCATATTTCCTCTTGGGCTCAATTGCACATTCACCATAAACCCATAGGTCTGTTAAATGTTAATGGTTATTATGATAAGTAGTTGTCTTTTCTTGATCATGCTGTGGAACAGGAATTTCTAACATCTTCTGCACGACAAATCATAATCTC
>NW_011508139.1:0-846 GCF_000495115.2 Populus euphratica | reverse complement strand
TTTTTCTTAGCTTCATCCCTGCTCAATAGCTCCTCTCTCTTCTTTGATTCTACTTTCAGCTTGGCTTCCATGACCATCCCACCTAATATTTCTTGCTAACTTGTTTTGTTTTCACAAGCATATATAACCCATGAATTTTGTCCACAATTGTTTTGTTTAAAGTTGATATAACTTTGAACTTACAGTCAAGAGTAAATGGTCAATTGATCTGTACTTAGGCTGGCTGATAAACCTGTCTGCTTGGAAAATCTACCCCATACAGATTCTTTTCTTTTTGGAGGCAGTTTTAACCTATCTTGAAACCATGAAAGTGATAGTACAGATATAATTCTTGCACTTGTTTTGTTAGAAAAATGTTTAATGTTTCATAAAAAAAATAAGTTAGCAAAAACCATTAATTACTATGATGGTGATCTTGATAAATAGTAAACAATATTGGCTGCTTTGTGGCTTTGTCTGTACAATTTCTTGAATAAACAAGTTAATTTCTTGGAATGTACAATGTAATTTACTATGTCACCTTGTTGTTGCCATCATTTTGTTGTCCGGCTTAGTAAGAATGGAGTAAACAAAAACAATTTGCATTTACTTTCAATCAATAAGTCCTAAGCAGTACTGGTAGCATAATTTCAACAAGAAGGGACGGCCATGAAATAAGGACACAATTTGGCATATTTAGAAGAGATGACAAAGTCTACAATGCCACTATCACTATCTTTCCTTCTTTGCAAGTTTTATTCAGTTTGGAATCTCACAGTACAGGATTCTTAGGCAGGTTTGCAGTGACCAAGGGAACGAATGCAAGAAATTTGGGGGAGAATCTCACAAATTGGCAAGAAAATCAGT
>NW_011508141.1:0-846 GCF_000495115.2 Populus euphratica | reverse complement strand
ATGATACTTTAGGTGCAATATGATGACATAAATCCTTAATGAGAATGCATTTTTAAGTACTAATCACTTGTGTTATGGATTTTAGAGCTGGTTGGAGTAAGTTCCTACCATTAGTGGAATTTGCTTACAACAACAATTATTAGGCTAGCATAAAGATGACACCTTATAAGGCTTTATATGGTCAGAAGTGTAGATCACCAGTTTATTGGTTTGAGATTGGTGAGAAGAAAGGCTAATGGAACCAAAGTTGATTCAGATTACCTCAGAGAAAATAGAGATAATTAGAAATAAACTTCAAACAGCTCAGAGCAGACAAAAACGTTACGCAGATAGAAGAAAACGTGACTTAAAGTTTTTAGTGGGTGGTTGTGTGTTTTTGAAAGTATCACCGATAAAAGGAGTATTCAGGTTTGGAAAGAGAGGTAAGTTGAGTTCTCAATTCATTGGACTATATGAGATTCTGGAGAGAGTTGGGACAATTGCTTATAGGTTAGCATTACCACCAAACTTGTTTGCTATCCATCTAGTATTTCATGTTTCCATGTTAAGGAAGTATATGACAGATCCATCACATGTGTTAAAAGTTCATCATGTTGAATTGAGAGATGATATGGTTTATGAGGTGCAACCGGAAGCTATAATCGACTGACAAGTGAGGAAGCTTAGATCGAAGGATATAGCTTCAGTGAAAGTGAAATGGAGGGGACATTCACATGAGGAAGCAACATGGAAGCTCGAGAATAAAATGCGTGAGGAGTATCCTCATCTTTTCGATAATCTCGGTAAATATTCAATCTTTCTATTAAGTTTCGAGGATGAAGCTTTTATAAGGTGGGGAGATTGTAA
>NW_011508138.1:0-847 GCF_000495115.2 Populus euphratica | reverse complement strand
CTTAGAAAAGATCAAGCAGACGACATGTCTTTCACTCTAACTTTTTTCAAAATAAATTGATGATAAGTTGTTTATCTAGGCATTTATGTATTATCCGCTCCAATAATTTATGACCACTTTTGGTGGCATGAAATTCAGGTTCTAGGGTATTTGAACCCTAAATTTTAATTTATTTTAATTTAGAAACATCTCCAAAAATCCTATGAAACCCAATAACCACATTTATAATCATGAAACATCCTTTAATCAAATCTAATGAAACAAACCTTTTCAAGTCTAAATTCATTTTCCATGACATGATACCACCTTTATCAAACCCTCATCTTCAAGATTAATTTATTAACATCAAGATTAAATCTTTTATGATTGAAAATTTACTTGTTAAAATCTTTCTCTCTTCTTTTTCTTTTTAAAAACTTTATCTCTCCTCGCTCGACATTCATGAACTAAATATAAAGAAAATGAATTTTTATAATCTTGATATAAAAATAAAATAAAAATAATTGAATAAGAAAAAAAATTAAAACCAAATATATTTTTTTCACACTTTATGAACAGTAAAAATTGAACAATTGATTAAATAGTGCAATCAATAGTGCACTTGAGAATGAATCCATATCTCTTTTAGCCTATTTTTCAGGTTAGCAAGTTGGTTTGGTTCATCGCTAAAGCATATTGATTCCAGTTGTCACATTATAGTTTTTTATTAGTGATCCATGGCTTTATTGTTAAAGAAATTATTAATTTTAGTCTTGATATAGATGTAATTGCAAGGATAAAAACTAGAATTTTAAATATAAATATTTCGAGACAAAACATTAGAATAAAGTATATATTTTATATGGAA
>NW_011508135.1:0-847 GCF_000495115.2 Populus euphratica | reverse complement strand
AGTTTATGAGTGAATTATTTTAGAGGGTAGAAGTTACTGGAAACATGTGTGGAAGCTATTAGCTTTTCTATTGTATAAGGATTTTATATCAAACAATGAAACATTTATGACAATAACTATTATCCATAGTTTGAAAGGATTTTTATATGCATTATAGAATATATATGGTGGAAAGGAGGTTTGGGATTCTTTTATTGTTCTTTTTCTTATTTTACAGGATTTTCCCACATATTAAGGAGATTAAGATGAGGCAATTTAAGGAAGAAAATTCTAGTAATTAAAAAACAAATTCCTAGCTAATTTGGAGCATGAAGTCTTGAGCATGTATAGGGATTTCAAGCAAAATGACTTTTTTTTTTTATGATGTTAATTAAGTTTGTTTTAGTCCATTATACATTGTTTTAGGGTTTGTTTCAAGATTAAACTTGAGTTAATTGATTACTATATAGGGTTAAATGGCTTGCAACCCAAAAGAGATCTAATATGGTTATTTAGAGGGAACTATATATTACATTTATAGCTGCAAGTTTTGACAGCTATGATGATTTGAATAAATATGGTTTTTTTTGCGTGTTACAAACAATTTTTTTTTTTTTACAAGAGCAAAGATTGTACACTAACTTATTAAAAATTAACTGGTTTTGTAATGTCATTTGAATACTTTGGGTTTTTAAGTATAATGTTGTCTCTAAATCTAAATTATGTTTCTAATAGGTACAAGATTACTTCTAGGTTAAGGTTCCAAACCTGGAATTTAGTTTACTTGTGTTGGTTTTTAATTTTGTTATGAATTATGTGATCATGTGATTACGAGGTTCACATCACCTATAAGTCATAAACTTCTTTT
>NW_011508137.1:0-847 GCF_000495115.2 Populus euphratica | reverse complement strand
GTCTAAAAAAATATCTTTTTAGCGTTTTAGGTGATTGTTTGAGCTTATTTGAAGGGTTTTTATATCAATTTTATTTGTATCCATCACTAATAAGATCAATTTTGTAGATTGAGTGTTGTTTTTTCCCTTTATTTTTTTAATGGTTAAAATCTTAAATGCTTCCTATGCATATTAAACAGATTTTAAGAATATAAGATGATCAATGGTATTGTGCAAAACTAGATCTCTTCATGTATCATAAAGGGACTGGGTTCAATTTAGACGTGCTGACTTTCCTTTTATGAAACCTATTATTAAGGTTATAAGGTTGAAATTTTATATAGAGGATGTTTAAAAATTTTCCATCTTATACATCACTTCTTAATTAGTGGGTAGGGGCAATTATTTGTTAATTATATTAAAAATAGACCTATCAGTTTAAAGTTGGAATTTTAAAGCTATTAGTAGTTGAGATTTATAATTATGTAATATAAGGATGTATCTTTAAGAAATTACACTTTTAATTAATGCATAAATTAATTTAAAAATTTCTAGTTATGGTCTTTAATGGACTGCAATATAATTTTAAGTGTGGCGATGATTCGTTAATGTTATAAAATCTTTTTTTACAATAATTTTTTATTCATTCTAGTTACACAAGAAAAAAAAATGGTGATATTTAATGACAGATTGATTTCTATAACCTTTAGACAACATTGTAGGCTATGAATAAACTTTATATCAGATTATTATTATTATTATTTTCTTTTCTCATAGTAGCATATGGAATTAATTTATAAGTTTTATTTGTATTATTTCAATTATAGCCTAAGGCTTGTTTGGGCTTAGTCAATAATTTGTTTTCAGC
>NW_011508117.1:711-859 GCF_000495115.2 Populus euphratica | reverse complement strand
CAGTTAGGATTTAACCTAATAGGGTAGAGACTCTTCTCATGAAGAGATATCTGCCTTGAGCCTTAGATAAGACCAATAAAAAGCAACCTAGCCAAAAACAAAAATAGTCAAACAACAAAATAGCTTACAATAGGTAGGATGCACTCGA
>NW_011508117.1:0-578 GCF_000495115.2 Populus euphratica | reverse complement strand
CTCTCGCAGACCATAGGTTCCTAGTGACCATAATACTAGGTGGCGACTCCTAAAAACTTAATTTTTTCAACACACAATACCCTACAACAGGAGGCACGACTAAGAGCCTCCGTCGTTGCCAGATGACGTCGCCCATGGGACATTTATCATTATATAATCATCACATTAATCTTACATCTCAAAGTCATCTTTAACTCATCTTCACCACCATCATCATTATTATTGTTGTTGTTATTGTTGTTGTTATTATTATTATTATTATTATTATTTATAATTTATATAGTTAACTTCCCTGTGGTTCGACCTCAGTCTTGCCGGGTTATTTATTACTTTGACACTCTTGCACTTGGGATAAGACATCAACTCTTTGATTGTGTCATGTTTTTGGCGCCATTACTGAGGAGGTAAATTCTTGTATAAAGTATAATATTTATTTTATTTTCACTTTTCATTTGTTTTTTGTATCTAACTTTTGTTTTCTTTTTCTTTTATTTTCTTCCTACACGTGCATGAGAGTTTGGTCCCGTATATTAAGTGGTAGACTTTATAGGGTATCCTCATCATTTTCAAAAAAATAG
>NW_011508133.1:0-848 GCF_000495115.2 Populus euphratica | reverse complement strand
ATTAATCGTGCAAGAAACAGTCCTGGGAACAACTCAGTTGATTAAATCTCAAGGAGATAACCCAGAAGTGAAGGGCAGAATGTCCGAATGCTGGGCTGTACAAAATATTAATGAAATGATAATCAACTCAATAGAAAATGTCTTTGGTCTTCATAACTTGCAATTTTGACAATGGCGGATGCCGCATGCCATGCAGCTATGTGGTTGACAATTTGTGTCTGAACACTTGACTTTCAGGCTATTGAATGAAACATGCTGACAGGCTGGGGAAAAAAAAAATAAACAGCCTCCCCGGGCTCCGACGCAGGGAAAAGATTTGCTTTTTTCAGGACGCGGAATGATCATTTTTCAATCCACCGGGGAAACAGTGTTTGTCAACAAGACGCGGAATGATCTAACGTGCTAGCGAGCACCCTGCAGGCGAGCTCCTTTCCTCCTCGTTTTCACGATCCTGTACCAAAATTTCCGTGAAAAGTCAAGAAAAGAAATGTGAGAGGGGGGTCACTCATGCTATCCCAATTGCTACAGAACAGTCTTGCAGCTGATCATGTTGTCAGATTCAATCCAATAACCCATTTCTCTGTTTGTTTTTTTTTAATAAAAAAAGCATGTTCATTTAGTAAGAGAATGTTCTAAAAAGGGAAAATGTTATCATGTATAAGTATATCATATAAAGTTTTCTTACAAACTTATTGCCAAATGACAAGTATAGATCTCAGAATAAATTACATTATTGATTAAATATGTGATGATTAATTATCAGGTCAATTTGTTTAAATATTCTGTATCATGATTTATTTGTAAAAAATGTCAAATGTACCTAGCATTAATGAGATATTATTCTCATA
>NW_011508131.1:0-848 GCF_000495115.2 Populus euphratica | reverse complement strand
TAACTTTTCAAGATTTAATACTTTTTGCATACAAGTTACAGGAACATATAATCACGAGCCTCGTATCATTAAGAACACTTTCCTCATATCATGGTTGAACAGAAAATGAGAGGAAAAAGTATGGCGGTGGGGCGGGCCGGGGGAGGAAAAAGTGTGGCGGTGGGCAGGGCCGGAACTTGCCCCCCCGGAACCCACCATTTTCTTAATCTTTTCATATTAAAGAGTAAATTAGTAGAAGCTTCAAAGGACAAGGATAATATATAAAATAAAAATCTAAAAAAAATATTATTTTAATTAATTTTTAAATGAAAAACATTCTATACACAACGCTAGACAAACAATTACATCACTTCAGTTCTTCCTACAGGGATACAACCTTGACGTTAGTGCTTACTTTCCCCCTCTATTTTTATTACCATTTAGTTTTTTTTTTTTGACAAATCCAATTATTTAATTTGATAAACGAAACCTAACTTTACGTTTTATCCAAACAAATAAATAATTGGGTGATATTTACGTGCTAGCAATATAGTATACATTCGCCTTAATCTGAGCCATAGAAAATGGTGACCATGATGTCATCTACCCTTCTTCACAAGTCATAAAAGGAATCAATGAATAATAAAGAAACATCCAAATGCCATCCCATCATTCGCAATTTTAACCCCTTGACGTCATTCTATTTAAAAATCTAACTTCTTTTATAGAGACTCCACATAATAAAACAAAATGATGATTTGGTTTATTGAGCGTTCCATGTCACTTGCAACTTTGGTAATTTCTAAAATGGAAATTTTATTTGGGGTGGGTTTTGCTAAAAAAATATATATTAAATTCATATTTTTATT
>NW_011508132.1:0-848 GCF_000495115.2 Populus euphratica | reverse complement strand
AAAGCTAAAACATGGCTACAAAATTTGAGACCTCGATCCATTAGTGCTTGGGATGAAATGCAACAATAATTTTTAAAGAAGTTTTTCCCATCTTATAGAACAAACTCTTTCAAAAGACAAATCACCACTTTCATTCAAAAACTAGGAGAAATATTTTATCAATGTTGTGATAGGGATAGGTATCGAGACTTGCTTAGTACTTGCCCTCATCATGGTTTTGAAACATGGAGATTGGTTTCATATTTTTATGAAGGGTTAACACCTAGAGATAGGCAAATGGTTGAATTGATGTGCAATGGAACTTTTGAAGATAAAGACCCTGATGAAGCAATGGAGTACTTAGACTTGTTAGCTGAAAATGCTCAAAATTAGGACACTGCAAGTACCTATGAGGCATCATTTAAAACTCAACTAGTGGAGGTATGTACAACCTTAGGGAAGATCATGACCTTCAAGCCAAGTTTGCATCTTTAGCTAGAAAAGTCGAGGCAATAGGATTAAAAAAGAGTGGTCAATTAAAATCTGTTCAATATAATATGTGTCAAACTTGTCAAACAAATGAACACTCAACCAACGATTGTCCAACCTTGCCTTCTTTTAAAGAATGTCTCCATGAACAAGCCCATGCTTTAAACAGTTTTCAAAGGGCCAACCACAACCCATACTCCCAAACATACAACCCTGGTTGGAGGAGAAATCACCTAAATTTTAGTTGGAAGAGTGATAATAACAATGCACAAACTTCACAACTTTTGTTTTAAGCAAACCATTATTTCTAAAATTCTCATGGATATGCACCTCCTTATGCTCCACCTCCTAGAAGAAATCTTGAGAAAACATTATATGCA
>NW_011500702.1:92230-100069 GCF_000495115.2 Populus euphratica | reverse complement strand
TGTGTTCCAGGTTTGTTAGTGTTCGTTATTTGAGGTGATATCTTCTATACTCTATCTTTCTACCTTTAAACATTGAGGACAATGTCTCGTTTTAGTTAGGGAGAGGGTAGTAGCTAAAAAAAAACTGTGTTTTCTATTTCATAAAGCACGTGCAAAATTGTTGTTACTATGATGACAGAGTAAGGAGAACTTTTTATGACTCTTGAGACGCATCTTAGTAATCATTCGTAATAAGGTCTATCATAATACTTCTTGAAATATTCAGATTTACAAACTCTCGCATTGTTATCACTTAATTCTACTCATATACTTATTTAACAAGTATTCTTAAACCTTAATTTACACACGCACACTTTAACATATGATTGTGGGTTGCATATTGGATTATTACATTATTTATATTCTTTTATTAAAAGGAACAACTAAGGGAAAGGGATAGTATATAATTAAAAACAAAGAAAAAAAAGAGAAAAAATAAAAAAATGATAATAATAAAAATATAGATAAGTTTGATTTCGTAGCCTCCCTAATCTAAGCAATTAAGCCCAAAGGGGTGTTTTAACACTTAATACCCTAAAGTCAACTGACTTGGGAGCTATAGGCCCAACGCTTGTTACATGGGTTGAGGAGAAAAGCTTAAGTGAATCAAACATTGCACTATCTACATATTAGTATCTACGACCTGAGTTACTAAGCTCGTAAGGGTGTCTTAACACCTAATGCCCTAAGACCAACTAGTCTGGGAGTCATTAACTCAAAGCTCATTACATGGGTTAAAGATGCATGGTCTTTTAAGTTATATGTATATATATTTAAAAAAAAGAAAAAAAAAGAAGAAAAAAATAATTATCCCAACCCAAGGAAGTTAACCTTAAACATTAGAACAAAAATTTTGTTTTCTTCTAAGAAAAGCCCCATAATTATATGTTGATATAGCCCTATAATTATATGTTCATACATTGAGCACAAAAGAAAGGTTTATGAATATCTTGTTAAGAGGTATTGAGCAGCTATATAAATTTAACGAGAGTTTGTTTATCTTGATAGATTAATGGAAGTTAAATGATGACTACCTTGCTTTGTGGAATTTGCAAAGTATTTTTCTATTTTAACGCTTTGATTACTAGGGACTAGTAATAAGCTAGTTGGGGGGTGTGATTGATACTTAAAAGTGTATTTTTATTAAGGTTTTATATCATCATTTTGCACTTGAAATATCAATAACTCCTTAACTAAAGCGTGCTTTATAATAATATATCTAATAATATAAGATACCTTTAATTTATGGTAAATGTTTATTTTAAATGCAGGCCTATCACATAAATGAAAGGATTGATTGATGAATTTAAGAACTGAAATTGAAAGGATAAAGAGATGGCCAAACTTAGAAAGGAGATGTCGGTGCAATCCAAAGCGGAACACTGTTCGGTAATTGGCTCATATCTGGAGCTATAGATCTCATATTTAGGTCTACTTTATATGGATGGAAAGGTAAGACATAGGCCTACAATTTTCATATGGAGTCCAAGATCTAAAAAGGTCATTTTCAAGTCCAAATTGTGGCAACAATAAAGAAGTCTGAATCTGTCTTCCAGCTCGAGCACTGTTTAGTATTTGACCCATATCTGGAGTTATAGAAGTCCGAATGAGCTGAATATTTTACATAAGAAATATGAGATAATTTTCTACAACTTTTATGTGTTCAAGTGGCTCTAATTTTGACATTATCAATGACGTTTTGGGCTGACAAGAGAAGATAAGGATTGTCACCAAGTCAAGAGTTGGTCACCCACTCATCAATTAGTCATCAAATCAATAGTTCCCAATTTTGGCCTATAAAAAGAGGCATTTGCCATGCATTTAGGCATCTTGGTCTCCATATCAAGATCATGCTTTTGCTTTCTCTCTTTGTATTTTTTTTGTAATGTTTATGTTTGTTTTCATTAATATCAAGTTTATGCATTTCATTTCCTTTCCTTTACTTAGTTAACTTTTATCTTGTTTATGTTCTTTTTTTGTTTATTTATTTTTCTTTCTTTCATTATGTTTAGCTAAGTTTATTATGTCAAGGTGAAAAGGTTATACTAATAGTGTAAGAATTAGTATAGTATAAACTTAATATGGACTTACATGTTTGATACTAACATGTTTTGTATTTGTTATCTTGTTCACTCTTTAATACTTTGCTTGTCAAATGACTAATTTTGATTTATGTTGTATAACAATTGGTACAACAAATGCTTGGCACTTTCATAACCTATACTAATGGTATAACCTGCAACTATTATGGTATAACCGAGGTATAACCGACACCTGAGCTATGAAAGGAACTTGATTTGTTGTTAACATAAGTTATAATCATGAATGCTTGACGAAATTTACAAGTATTAGCATTAATTGAATAAGATGACTAATGTAATCATGTTAACAATCTATAATCTGATTGGAACCTCCTTTGTGTGTGGTTTCTAATTGAACAATAAGAGTTTATACTATACTTGTTTGATATACCATTAGTGGAACCTCTAACCTTGACATTTGTTATTATCATTGTTTAATCCTTACATTAATATTCTATCTCCAAGTTCTCATCTTCTTCTTCTTCTTCTCTTTCTTTATTATTATTATTATTATTATTACTATTATTATTATTATTATTATTACTACTACTATTACTACTACTACTACTACTACTAGTATTATTAGTATTATTATTGCTACTATTATTATTATTGTTGTTATTGTTACTAGTGTTGTTGTTTATAATTGTTGTTTGTAATTTGTACAATTAACCTCCCTGTGGTTCGACCCCGGTCTTGCCAGGTTATTTATTACTTCGACACTCCTGCACTTGGGAGAAGACATCAATCTTTTTATCGTGTCAGCTAACATCGGTATGATCACCATGAAATATGGAGAATATTAAACTTGATTAACTATTTAGGTTAAAAATAGTTAAGATATCAATGAGTTTTATTGATATTGACTTTTCAATGAAAACTTGATTTGCTCTTCCTGGTATGGTGGCTAATGATGTCAAGGATCCTTGACATTGGTATTTTAAAGGATATTTTAAAGTACTGTTAGAACTTGATTAACTATTTTGGTTTAGGAATAGTTATTGATATCAATAGGTTGTATTGATATCAATATTCATGAAAATTTTGATTATTCAGTCCTGGTATGGGATACTAATGACATAGATTGGAATTAATTAGTATTATTATTACCATCCAAAGGTTCTTAGAAAAAAAATTGATTAGCTATCCGATGAAGAATAGTTAATAATACCAATAAATTGGTATCAACACGTTCTTGAAGGAATTGTCCTTTGATATTAATATATGATGGTCATAAATTTAGAGTGAAATAAAAAAAATATTAGTGAATTCATGAGAAAAAAAATCCTAAAATAACGAAGTGGGAAATCATAAGAAGAATGAATTTATGATAGTCTTGAATAAATTACTTAATCACTAATGTTAATATTATTTTTTCATGATAGTTATTATCCAATATTATATTCATTACAGGTCCATCAAACTCTCGTCAACAATCTATCCTTTTGCTATCTAGTTTAGATTGAATGAGTTTACATTGAATGTTCATGTATGTCGTATCTTAAGAAACTATCATGACATAAATTGTATATATATATCTTTTAAATTGAAAGTATGAATTTAAATTATATTTTTCATGTATTAATATTTTACATGTAAGATAGTTAACTTATTTAGTGTCATTTAGTACTTCATTTATATTATATTGATGTGAATTGCTGGAATTGAGACCAGAATGGTTAGATCATGATTAGATAATGGTTAATAGAACAAATTGTTGTCAATAACTTGAGACTTTTTAGTATAGGGGAGACTTTACTAAGATTTTGATAAAAATTTTGATGGATTTTTACATGAATTTGATATTTTTTAAAAAACAAATTCTTCATGTCTTTTCCAATATTACAATTGGTGTGTTGTCCTAAGAATTAGGTTATTACATTGTACTACATCTCAATATAATTCATGTCGAGTGATTGCCCCTACAGTCACCACAACGCTGCTCTAAAGAGGGTAACTTGATCAACCTTTAGTAGTTTAATTTAGCAGCCTATGAAGTTTGATTTACAATTAAGGATTTAATTGAAAAAATCTATAACCAATGACCAAATTGAAAAATGCGCGTAAATAGAGGCACTGAAATTGATTGTATCAGGGGTTGAATTAAAGAAATAAAAAAGTTTATTAATCAATTAAGAGTCAAATTGCATAAATAAGGATGAATGTGAAAAAATCGGTGAACTTCAGGGCTGTCAATTAAATTTGGCGGGTATGCATTTGAATTGAGTTTACAATCAAAATTGCAAGCAAGGACTCAATTGAACAAATCACAAATTAAGGACTGACGTGAACTCTGACACTTTTTTGCTGTGTTTTCCTTTTAAATGAAACAGTGCTTTTTGTTCAAAATAGTGTTGTTTCATACACTGTTCATTAAAAAAAAGCACAAACGGTGTCGTTTTAAACAACACTATGTTTCTTCTTCTTCCTTTGGACGTGCAAGGCAGGGGAAGAAGAAGATTTTTCTTCTCCCTATTTTCATCGATTTCCCTCTCTTCCCTAAACATAAAAAGACATCGACCATAAACCCATTTACATAAACTTTAACCTGTGGCCTACAATGGAGCAGTGAAAAACAAAGGGGACGTGCCCCTCTAGCAGTTTTTGGGGTAGCTGCACAGTAGCCACCCTTACCTCTCTCACCCCTGTATTAGTCATAGAGAAAAAAAAAAATCAAGGGATAAAAGAAAGAAAATGCAGGAAAGAGGCAAAAGAGAGGAACCAAAGAAGAAGAAGAAGAAAAAAAAAATAGAGAGAACAAAAAGAGAAGGCAAAGGCAGGGGCAGAGGGGGAGGATGACCACCTTCAACCCAGCAACACCACCATTGCACCTCCTCTCCATCAGCACCAGCAACAACAGCTTGTCGAGCAGAAGAAGAAAAGAAAGAAAGAAAGAAAAAAAAAAAACAATTTCTCACCTTTATATAGCGAAGAAGAAGTCGATAGTGTACCACCATGTCCCTAGCCACCACTAGCAGTGGTGTTACAGCCACCACCGTCAATAGCACTGCCTCGATGCTACCATAGGTCAGTCTTCTCTACAACTGTCACCGTCCTTGGCACGCCTCCGCTGTTCATGTAGCATGTGAACAATGAGAGAGCACTATTCATACAGACTGGATGAGCCCAACCTATGTAGTTAGGTCGGGTTCGGCCCATCCCATGCATTTGGGCCGGGTCCGGCCCATTTCAATTTTTTATCAATATTTATGATTTTTATATTTTTTGATTTATGTGTTTTTTGCTTAATATCAATTTGTATTTTACATTGAAAAAATAAAAATCTAGTATTAAAATACCTAGTTTTTTAACTTTTGAATAATACAATAAAAAAAATGTTTTTGTGCATACGACCAAGTGTCCTAGAGCTAAAAATCATTTTGTGTTTTTCATATACTAAAAAACAATGTTTTAGCATACATTTTTACTTTAATAACCAGATTATTAAAGTCGAGAAAACATTGGTTAAAATTTCAAAAACAACAAAAATTTTATTTTGTATGTCTTTTATTATTTGAAGTATGACATTACACGTAATATGTATTCTAAATATTAAATTTTTTTCGAATGTTAGAACGGTTAGGTTTTACCCCATTAAAAGAAGAACCTCTTTATTAAGGAGGACTTTTCTTAAATCTTAGACAAACCAAGAATTATAAAACACAATAAGGCTATAGTTTTTTATTAGACAACAAAACAATACAGCTCACTTTAGGTAGGGTGTATTTAGGGTACTAATAGCTCACCTTAGGTAGGGTGTATTTGGGGTACTAATATCTTACCTTTATGCAACCAGTTCCAGTACTCGATCTTTGAGACTAGTGAGGGTTTTTACTAACCAAAATACTAAGTAATGACTCCTATTTTATTTTTACTGAGAAAAGAAATTTCTTGTCGCTTCACATTTTCCAAATAGACCATTACATTTTCCTAAGAGTAGTGAATATTTCACGTGTGACACCTTCCATGCTAGGTAATCTTCTGTTTTCTCTTTTCCACCCCTTGTAAGAGTTCTCTTATCCATTACATGTAAAATATGAATTCATGTTCTGCAATAGTGGAAATAAGTAGCATGTTCACAGGGCTAGGTTAGTGACCATGCAATGTGGATGGGTTGGAGCCATTTCAACCTAACCTAAATGGCTGGGTCAAGTCTAACCCACTAAAAGAACAAGAAGAAAGGATTGTTAGGCTTATAGTCAATGCACCCCTATCCAATTGGACTATACGCAAGCCTCAGGTTGGGTCCAACTCAAATAATAAAAAAAATATAAAAAATTAAAATTTCCAAAGACCATTTTAAATTATGTATGTGTCCGTCGAGCTTTTTTTAATAATTTTATCTAATATTAGGTCGTATACTTACACTGTAAGATAAGGACTCAATATCAAAATATCTTATTTTTTCCAAAAAAATCCAAAAATTCTTTATTTTCAAACAACAAAAAATGATGTTTTGTTTTCATGCATATGGCCAAATCTTAAAGGTTTTCCATGCATATTTCCAAAAAAAAAAAAAATCATATTTTTATCATGTTTTAAATGTGAAATGGATATCGTAACCATTTTATGATCATCCATTAGAGTTTAGACAAAATACCAAAAATTTCATAATAATTAGTTTATTATTCAGAATGTTAGGAGTTAACTATATCTAAGAAAAAAAATGTGATGTTAAATATGGACCTTAGAATAGTGAGGACTTAATCTAATATGGTAGAACCTTCTTTATAAAGGGAGATCTATATTGAACCATAGACGAGACCAACAAATAAAAACATGATCGAGAAAAATTATTAACAAGCAATGTAACTTACCTTAAGTAGGGTGTACATGGGGTGATGCATCTTTCACTTGCATAATTAGTCCCCTTATCCAAACTCTCATGTAATGTTAGGTTTCATGGTAACCATAATAACAAGTGGTGACTCTTAAACCATATAATCATAATTTTATGATTAGACTTGAAAGCACTTTTAATTCTAGTAGATAGTTCTGATAGTTCACACCGTGCATGTCGTAAAAGTCATCATGCCTTGAAACACGGTTGATTATTGTTTTTAAATCAGGCTTTAAATAGTGCAAAATAAATATTAAGACCTCTTCAATAATATAAGTCTCAAATATCGAAGCCTTAATATGTTTACTTTTCTCTTTAGGTTGAATAAGTACATGCATGAAATTAAATAAATGTTTTGATTTTTTTTAAAAGGCAATAGAATTTCAATTATAATGCATTTATAATTTATAACTTCTTGAATGGATACATCCATCTATATTGGATTAGGCCTCCATATTTTGCCTCAAAAAGTAGATGTATATGTAGATACACCATTGAATCAAAGAACGACGGAGGGAATATCATCTTAAGTTTGTAGATTATCTAGATGATATTCATTTCAAGCCACTCCATGTGTTGTGTCTATAACTTGTTGGATCATATATAACCCAAGATGCACATTCCTTGATTCCACTGAAAAGGCACTTTATTAAAATATTTTCAGGCTTCACCATTTATTCCACTGAAAACACACTCTATTAAAATATTTTCAAGCTTTACCATTTAAAGGGTGCACTATCATGCCATCCACTATATTCTGTGAATGATACAATGTCATGTGCTCAACAATCTTTAATGACATGAATAATCTTTATATTCTAGGTGTAATTAGAAAGTATCTAATTTTTTTTATGTATGACAAGTGTTCTTTCCCTATTA
>NW_011500702.1:88325-92204 GCF_000495115.2 Populus euphratica | reverse complement strand
TCCCTATTATTTTTTAGTTTGTAATTGCATGATCACATGTTCTACTCTCAATCAACTCTACATTTACTACTTTTTCATCCTTAAATGTCTTAAGATATTTTCCTTGATGAACTATACATAAAATCTCTCATTATGTATTTAAGTATTTAATAAGCTTATCCATTGTATTTTCCTTTGACTTTATATTGTTAATGGAAATAATTTCATTCAAGTCCAAGTATTTAATATTATTATATCTATGATGTATTTATGAAAACTTACTTTTATTCATACTAGCTACTTTGTGCATTTTTAATTTTTTTCTGACTATCGTAATAAGGACAAATTGCTTATACTATAGCTTTAGTCAATATAAAATATCCTTTAAGAAATTTCAAAACTACTTGGTTTTCTCTCAAGTTTTAAGAAAAACAATAAACTTTGATTGTATCATAGATTTTGCTATGCATATTTGCTTAAAAGAATTCCAAGACATAGGTGCTCGTTCGAGTTTGAAATCATATCTACTAGTAGATTTTGAATCTTTAGATTAGATATATAATTTTCATCACGATAACTCTTTAGTATCATTTGTTACCAAGTATGATATGGCCCATAATTTAAGGTGTATCTCAAATATTTAAGTTTTTTTTATTGCTTTTTAATAATCCACATATAGATTATTAGTAAATTTTCCCAATCTACTAACCAAGTATGCAATATCTGGTTGTGTGAAGTTTATATCATATGCCAAACTTTCAATTATTACTATTGTAAGCATATTGATGCAAAATATTTTTTTCCTAATCTATAATTTTATATTATTGGATATAACTTTCAATCTAGTCATTAGATTGAGTTAAATTTTCTTCTAAGAGATTCCAAAAGCCTTGTTTCTTATAAAGATAAAATTTTGTATCCATTAGAGTTTAAACAACCTTAAAATAAGGCCTAAAAATTATTGTTAAGGATTTGCAAGATTTTCCTAATTGATTTAAGATTCTTTTTTGTATGTGGTTGAGAAATATTTGATTATTTTTTCAACTTTGTTCAGGAAGTTATTTCTAGTATAAATATAGTTGTTTAATTTGTGTTTTATGAGACTACTTGAAAAGAAATATTCAATAATAAGATTTTAAATTATAGTTTTTGAATGGTTACCTTATTTAGTAGAATTTTGTATTACTTGTGTTTGTTATCTTTCATGAGTTGATTCCATCAGCATCATATATCCCATGAATATATAATACATAAATTTAGATCTTATACTTACCTTTTTAGGATAAAATATAACCATTTTTAGAAGACATCCTTGTATTTTGAGGTATTTGTAAGAAGTTCTTCTTCCTTTATATAATTTCTATAGTGTTTTTTATAACTTCTTATGAGGTACTTTGTTAAATATATAATTTACAGTTAAAATTGCCTTAGCCTTATAAGAAGATGTTTATAAATATATAAACATGATATTCATCATATCTTTTAGAACTTGTTTCTCACATTCATCAATGTCATTTTATTAAAATGAATAAGGAGCGTTAGTTTAATGGATAATACTATTTTTTGAATAAAATTCATTGAAAGGTGCCTCAAATTATACACCTTTATCATTTCTTATTACATTTGTCTTTTAATTATATTAATTTCAACTATATACTTTGCTTCTTAGGAAATAAATATAATAATATATTATGTAATCATCTATAAATATAATGGAATACTTTTGTCAATCTCGACTCTGCAACACATAGGTACCACTTACTGTATAAATTAATAATCTCTTTATACATCAAAATTATATATATACATGACTCAATTATGTTTCATTAAACCTCATCTCAAACTTTTTCTTAGTACATTAAAAAAATTTAATTTAGTGTTCTCATATTGCAAGAGAAAATTATGTAATGTAATTGGTTTTTTGAGTGCATCTTTATGCAAGATAGGTTTTAATACATAACAATTCTCTTCAACTTCATTTCTTTATTGTTTTTCATGATGTTCTCACTAATTTTCTTGTAACTCAACAACTTTGAAGTTACCTCATTTTCTCCTAGGTAGTTCTTGGAAAAAATCTCATACAATAGTACTCAATATTTATTTTATCATAATACTTAAAAATTTTATTTAGAACATATAATTATTGCATAACTTCATCATTTATGTGTTGATTCAAATTCTTTAAAGTCATATTATTCATAGACATAATTTTACAATGTCAAAATAATTTGCAATTTTACTTGAACATCTGTTATTGACGTCAAGATTTCAATATTCATTATATCTATAACATTTATCTTCTCTGGACTTAGAATCCATATCATAGTTTTAAAATCTGACCTAGCAAGTCAACCCAGTACCTGGCAGACCTAGAGCTAGAACTGGGTCAAGTTTAAGAAAAAATAAAGAAAGTTAAAAACCTGGTTGACCTGATCACAAAATCGCTTGCAACCTATTGAGTATTTATTTGTTTTTAACCAAAATAATGTTGTTTTGATTTAAAAAAAAAATTAGGGGTGACTCGAGCAAAACTCGTGACCCCACCCTTAGGCTAGGTTAATCACCAAGTTAGGTTTAAAAACTTTAATACATATTTCATAACCCTTTAAGAGATTTTGATAAAATTAATGACACACAACTTGAAAGCTCATATGATCCCTGCATCATAAGGCTGAATCTTTGATGCTTTATAGGGTGAAAAAAGTAAATAATTTAATATTTTTCAAACCTTCAATAGTTTTTAGATGAGCTAGAAAATTATCAACAAGCAAGAAAACATTTTACCATCCATTGTTCTATTAAGTTTTTGAACATATTCCTAAAATAAAATATGAATCATTCACGCTCATTTGTTGGCATGATATTCATAGTTCACACTGCTCAAGTTCACATTTTTTTAAACATACTGGTTTAGGATACTTTCCAATAAACCATAAAATAATTTTCTTAAAACCACTCTTGTTACAACAAAAAGCAACTATAAGTCTTTTCTTGTCTTGCTTTTACCTTCAAGTTTCTTTGTTATCTAGTTATAGCCTATCAAAAATCATGTTTCAACAATATTAAAAACATCTTTTATGGAAAATAGACATGGTTTAATTATATAGACCGTAGGTTACTCCCCACAAGCTCCATATCAATTGCTTTCTTCAAAATAACAATACATCCTGATGTCGTATCTTACTTTATAGTGCTTAATTCTAACTTATCTATAAGGTAATTAACACGAACAAAAGATTGATGTCTTCTCTCAAGTGCAAGAGTGTCAAAGTAATAAATAACCCAGCAAGACCGGAGTCGAATCACAAGGAGATTAATTGTATAAATTATAAATAACAATAATACAATAACAACAATAACAACAATAATAGTAACAACAACAACAACAACAACAATAATAACAATAATAATAGTAGTAGTAGTAGAAATAGTAATAATGTAATAGTAGTAGTAGTAGTAGTAGTAGTAGAAGAAGAAGAAGAAGAAGAAGTTGATGAAAACATTGAGAGGGAAGATTAACGTAAGGATTAAATAATGATAATAATGATAACAATAAATGTCAAGGTTAGAGAATCCACTAATGGTATGTCAAACAAGTATAGTATAAACTCGTATTATTTAAATGGAAACTGACACAACTAAAAGATTAATGTCTTCTCCCAAGTGCAGGAGTGTCGAAGTAATAAATTACCCGGCAAGACCGGGGTCGATCCACAGGGAGATTAATTATATAAATTATAGATGACAATAATAACAATAACAACAACAACAACAATAATAATAATAGTAGTAGTAGTAGTAGTAGTAGTAGTAGTAGTAGTAGTAGTAGTAGTAGTAGTAGTAGTAGTAGTAGTAGTAGTAGTAGTAGTAGTAGTAGTAGTAGTAGTAGTAGTAGTAGTA
>NW_011500702.1:76173-87171 GCF_000495115.2 Populus euphratica | reverse complement strand
TAGTAGTAGTAGTAGTAGTAGTAGTAGTAGTAGTAGTAGTAGTAGTAGTAGTAGTAGTAGTAGTAGTAGTAGTAGTAGTAGTAGTAGTAGTAGTAGTAGTAGTAGTAGTAGTAGTAGTAGTAGTAGTAGTAGTAGTAGTAGTAGTAGTACTAATAATAATAATAATAATAATAATAATAATAATAATAATAAAGAAAGAGAAGAAGAAGAAGATGATGATGATGAGAACTTGGAGATCAAATATTAATGTAAGGATTAAGCAATAATAATAACAAATGTCAAGGTTAGAGGTTCCACTAATGGTATATCAAACAAGTATAGTATAAACTCTTATTATTGAATTGGAAACCACACACAAAGGAGGTTCCAATCAGATTATATATTGTTAACATGATTACATTAGTCATCTTATTCAATTAATGCTAATACTTGTAAATCTCGTCAAGCATTCATGATTATAACTTATGTTAACAATAAATCAAGTTCCTTTCATAGCTCAGGTGTCGGTTATACCATACATTATGGGCTATGAAAGTGCCAAGCATTTGTTGTACCAAGTGTTATACAACATAAATCAAGATTAGTCATTTAACAAGCAAAGTATTAAAGAGTGAACAAGATAACAAATATAAAACATGTTAGTATCAAACATTAAGGTCCATATTAAGTTTACATTATACTTATTCTTACACCATTAGTGTAACCTTTTCACCTTGACATAATTAACTTAGCTAGACATAATGAAAGAAAGCAAAATAGATAAACAAAATAAGAACATAAAAGTTAACTAAGTAAAGGAAAGGAAATGAAAGGCATAAACTTAATATTAATGAAAACAAAGCATAAAAAATACAAAGAGAGAAAGGAAGAGCATGATCTTGATCTGAACACCAAGATGCCTAAATGCATGGCAAATGTCTCCTTTTATAGGCCAAAATTGGGAACTATTGATTTGATGACTAATTGATAAGTGGGTGACCAACTTTTGACTTGGTGACAATCCTTATCTTCTTTTGTCTGCCCAAAACGTCATTGATAACGTCAAAATTGGAGCCAGTTGCAAACATGAAAGTTGTAGGCAATTGTCTCAGCTTTCTTGTGTAAAAACTTCAGCTCATTTGGACTTCTAGAACTCCAGATATGGCCAAAATACCGAACAGTGCTCGGGCTGGAAGACAGATTCGGGCTTCTTTGTTGTTGCTACAATTTGGACTTGATAATGGCCTTTTTAGATCTTGGGCTCCATATGAAAGTTGTAGGCCTATGTCTTACCTTTCCATCCATATAAATTGGACCTAAATCTGAGATCTGTAGCTCCAGATATGACCCAATTACCGAACAGTGTTCCGGTTTGGATTGCACCAATGTCTTTTTTCTAATTTTGGTCATCTCTTTGCCCTTGCAATTTAAGTTCTTAAAGTCATCAATCATTCCTTTCATTTATGTGATAGGCCTGTATCTAAAATGAACATTTACCATAAATTAAAGGTATCTTATATTATTAGATATATTATTATAAAACATGCTTTAGTTAAGGAGTTATTGATACTTCAAGTGCAAAATGATAATAAAAAACCTTGATAAAAATGGTCAAATGCAAAATGATGATATAAAACCTTGATAAAAATGCACTTTTAAGTATCAATCACACCCCCCAACTAGCTTATTACTAGTTCCTAGTAATCAAAGCATTAAAATAGAAAAATACTTTGCAAATTCCACAAAGCAAGGTAGTCATCATTCAACTTCCATTAACCTATCCAGATAAACAAACTCTCATTAAATTTATATAGCTGCTCAATACCTCTTAACAAGATATTCATAAACCTTTCTTTTGTGCTCAATGTATCAACACATAATTATGGGGTTTTTCTTGGAAGAAAACAAAATTTTTGTTCTAATGTTTAAGGTTAACTTCCTTGGGTTGAGATTATTATTTTTGTCTACTTTTTTTTTAAATAAATATATACATATAATTTAAAACATCATGCATCTTTAACCCATGTAACGAGCTTTCAGCTAATGACTCCCAGACCAGTTGGTCTTAGGGCATTAGGTGTTGAGACACCCCTACGAGTTTAGTAACTCGGGTCGCAGATACTGATATGTAGATAGTGCAATGTTTGATTCCCTTAAGCTTTTCTCCTCAACCCATATAACAAGCGTTGGGCCAATAACTCCCAAGTCAGTTGACTTTAGGGTATTAGGTGTTAAAACACCCGTTCGGGCTTAATTGCTTAGGTTAGGGAGGCTACGAAACCAAACTTATTTACATTTTTATTATCATCATTTCATTTTTTTTCATTTTTTTCATTTTTTTTATTTTTTTAATTATATACTATCCATTTCCCTTAGTTGTTACCTTTAACAAAAGAACATAAATAATGTAATAATCCAATATGTAACCCACAATCATATGTTTAAAGTGTGTGTGTGTAAATTAAGGTTTAAGAATGCATGTTAAATAAGTATATGGGTAGAATTAAGTGATAACAATGTGAGAGTTTGTAAATCTGAATATTTCAAGAAGTATTATGATAGACCTTGTTACGAATGATTACTAAGATGCGTCTCAAGAGTCATAAAAAGTTCTCCTTACTCTGCCATCTAAGTAACAACAATTTTGCACATGTTTTATGAAATAGAAAACACCGTTAGTTTTTTTTTTTAGCTACTACCCTCTCCCCCCAACTAAAACGAGACATTGTCCTTAATGTTTAAAGGTAGAAAGATAGAGTATAGAAGATATCACTTGAGATAACGAACACTGATAAACCTGAAAAACACTGAAACAAATATAAGAAACAACAAAACACAATAATAAAACCAAAAGACACAAAGATTCACAAATGCAGGCTCAAATCCAATCTAAGCTTTTTACGGCTTTCCTTAGTTGACCAATTTATGCGACTCATGGAAGGATCAATTACAGGAATGAAAGATTGTAGTTGGTCAATCAATTGTTCAGCAGTAGTAGCAGAGATTATGATTTGTCATGCAGAAGATGTTAGAAATTCGTGTTCCACAGCATGATCAAGAAAAGACAACAACTTATCATAATAACCATTAACATTTAACAAACCTATAGGTTTATGGTGAATGTGCAGTTGGGCTGACACGACTAAAAGATTGATGTCTTCTCCCAAGTGCAGGAGTGTCGAAATAATAAATAACCCGGCAAGACCGGGGTCGAACCATAGAGAGGTTAATTGTACAAATTATAAACAACAACAATAATAATAGTAGTAATAATAATACTAGTAGTAGTAGTAGTAGTAGTAATAACAATAATAATAATAATAATAATAAAGAAAAAGAAGGAGAAGAAAAAGAAGAAGATGAGAACTTTGAGATGGAATATTAATAATGTAAGGATTAAATAATGATAATAACAAATGTCAAGGTTAGAGGTTCCACTAATGGTATGTCAAACAAGTATAGTATAAACGTTTATTATTCAATTGGAAACCACACACAAAGGAGGTTCCAATCAGATTATAGATTGTTAACATGATTATATTAGTCATCTTATTCGATTTATGCTACTACTTGTAAATCTCGTCAAGCATTCATGATTATGACTTATGTTAACAACAAATCAAGTTCCTTTCATAGCTCAGGTGTCGGTTGTACCATACAGTATGGGCTATGAAAGTGCCAAGCATTTGTTGTACCAAGTGTTATACAACATAAAGCAAGAGTAGTCATTTAACAAGCAAAGTATTAAAGAGTGAACAAGATAACAAATACAAAACATGTTAGTATCAAACATTAAAGTCCATATTAAGTTTACGCTATACTTATTCTTACACCATTAGTGTAACCTTTTCACCTTAACATAATAAATTCAGGCTTCTTTGTTGTTGCTATAATTTGGACTTGAAAATGGTATTTTTAGATCTTAGGATTCATATGAAAGGTAGGCCTATGTCTTACCTTTCCATCCATATAAATAAGACCTAAATCTGAGATCTACAGCTCTAGATATGACCCAATTACCGAACAGTGTTCTGGTTTGGATTGCACCGACATCTCTTTTCTAAGTTTGGCCATCTCTTTGTCCTTCCAATTTCAGTTCTTAAATTCATCAATCAATCCTTTCATTTATGTGATGGGCCTACAATTAAAATGAACATTTACCATAAATTAAAGGTATCTTATATTATTAGATATGTTATTATAAAACATGCTTTAGTTAAGGAGTTATTGATACTTCGAGTGCAAAATGATGATATAAAACCTTGATAAAAATACACTTTTAAGTACTAATCACACCCCCCAACCAGCTTATTACTAGTCCCTAGTCATCAAAGCATTAAAATAGAAAAATACATTGCAAATTCCACAAAGCAAGGTATTCATCATTCAACTTCCATTAATCTATCCAGATAAACAAACTCTCATTAAATTTATATATCTGCTCAATACCTCTTAACAAGATATTAATAAACCTTTCTTTTGGGCTCAATATATCAATACATAATTATGGGGCTTTTCTTGGAAGAAAACAAAATTTTTGTTCTAATGTTTAAGGTTAACTTCCTTGGGTTGGGTGACACGACTAAAAGATTGATGTCTTCTCCCAAGTGCAGGAGTGTCGAAGTAAGAAATAACCCGGCAAGACCGGAGTCGAACCATAGGGAGGTTAATTGTACAAATTATAAATAACAATAAAACTACAATAATAATAACAACAACAATAATAGTAATAGTTATAACAATAATAACAATAACAATAATAATAATAATAATAATAATAATAATACTAATAATAATAGTAATAATAATAAAGACAGAGAAGGAGAAGGAGAAGAAGAAGAAGAAGATGAGAACTTTGAGATGGAATATTAATGTAACGATTAAACAATAATAATAACAAATGTCAAGGTTAGAGGTTCCACTAATGGTATGTCAAACAAGTATAGTATAAACTCTTATTATTCAATTGGAAACCACACACAAAGGAGGTTCCAATCAGATTATAGATTATTAACATAATTATATTAGTCATCTTATTCGATTAATGCTAGTACTTGTAAATCTCGTCAACCATTCATGATTATAACTTATGTTAACAACAAATCAAGTTCCTTTCATAGCTCAGGTGTCGGTTATACCATACATTATGGGCTATGAAAGTGCCAAGCATTTGTTGTACCAAGTGTTATACAACATAAATCAAGATTAATCATTTAACAAGCAAAGTATTAAAGAGTGAACAAGATAACAAATATAAAACATGTTAGTATCAAACATTAAAGTCCATATTAAGTTTACATTATACTTATTCTCACACCATTAGTGTAACCTTTTCACCTTGACATAATTAACTTAGCTAGACATAATGAAAGAAATTACACTATTAGTGTAACCTTTTTACCTTGACATAATTAACTTAGCTAGACATAATGAAAGAAAGCAAAATAGATAAACAAATAAATAAGATAAGAGTTAACTAAGTAAAGGAAAGGAAATGAAAGGCATAAACTTGATATTAATCAAAGCAAAGCATAAACATTACAAAAAATACAAAGAGAGAAAGCAAGAGCATCATCTTGATTTGGAAACCAAGAGGCCTAAATGCATGGAAAATGCCTCCTTTTATAGGCTAAAATTGGGAACTATTGATTTGATGACTAATTGATCAGTGGGTGGCCAACTCTTGACTTGGTGACAATCCTTATCTTTTCTTGTCTGCCCAAAACGTCATTGATAACGTCAAAATTGGAGCCACTCGAAAACATAAAAGTTGTAGCCAATTGTCTCAGCCTTCTTGTGTAAACAATTCAGCTCATTTCGACTTTTAGAACTCCAGATATGGCCAAAATACTGAACAGTGCTCGGGTTGGAGGACAAATTCGGGCTTCTTTGTTGTTGCAACAATTTGGACTTGAAAATAAGACAGATTCGGGCTTCTTTGTTGTTGCTACAATTTGGACTTGATAATGGCCTTTTTAGATCTTGGGCTCCATATGAAAGTTGTAGGCCTATGTCTTACCTTTCCATCCATATAAAGTAGACCTAAATCTGAGATCTATAGCTCTAGATATGACCCAATTACCAAATAGTGTTCCGGTTTGGATTGCATCGACATCTCTTTTCTAAGTTTGGCCATCTCTTTATCCTTCCAATTTCAGTTCTGGCCATCTCTTTATCCTTTCAATTTCAGTTCTTAAATTCATCAATCAATCCTTTCATTTATATGATAGGCCTGCATTTAAAATGAACATTTACCACAAATTAAAGGTATCTTATATTATTAGATATATTATTATAAAACATGCTTTAGTTAAGGAGTTATTGATACTTCAAGTGCAAAATAATGATATAAAACCTTGATAAAAGTGCACTTTTAAGTACTAATCACACCCCTCAACCAGCTTATTACTAGTCCCTAGTAATCAAAGCGTTAAAATAGAAAAACAATTTGCAAATTTCACAAAGCAAGGTATTAATCATTTAACTTCCATTAATCTATCGAGATAAACAAACTCTCGTTAAACTTATATACTTGCTCAATACCTGTTAACAAGATATTCATAAACCTTTCTTTTGTGCTGAATGTATCAACACATAATTATGGGGCTTTTCTTGGAAGAAAGACAAAATTTTTATCTTTTTTTTGTCTTTTTTTTTAAATATATATACATATAATTTAAAAACACCATGCATCTTTAACCCATGTAACGAGCTTTCAACTAATGACTCCCAAACCAGTTGGTCTTAGGGCATTAGGTGTTAAGAGACCCCTACGAGTTTAGTAACTCGAGTCGCAGATACTGATATGTAGATAGTGCAATGTTTGATTCCCTTAAGCTTTTCTCCTTAACCCATGTAACAAGCATTGGGCCAATAGCTCCCAAGTTAGTTGACTTTAGGGTATTAGGTGTTAAAACACCCCTTCGGGCTTAATTGCTTAGGTTAGGGAGGCTATGAAACCAAACTTATCTACATTTTTGTTATTATCATTTTTTTTCTTTTTTTTTCTTTTTTTAATTATATACAATCCATTTCCCTTAGTTGTTACCTTTAACAAAAGAACATAAATAATGTAATAATCCAACATCCAACATCCTCAATGTTCTAAGGTAGAAAGATAGACTATAGAAGATATCACCTGAAATAACAAACACTAACAAACCTGAAACACACTTAAACAAATATAAGAAACAACAAAACACAAATATTATGCTATTAATAAAACCAAAAGATAAAAGTTTTTACAAACAAAAATTCAAATCGCAGTGGTGATTGTGGCTCACATCTTCCCTTGGTTTTACGTCTAAGAACGACTTAAGCACCCTCTATGGGTCGGGGATAGGCTTCCCATCCAGTTTTCTTAAAAACTAGTAAACAGGGTCTTTTTTAGTTAGATTCCCAAGACTATATCGAGCATGTTCCTTATGGAATATTGACCATAAATCATGAATTACATGATGCTTATCTCAACTATGATGAGACTTAAGAGTCAATAGAAGATTATCTAAAGACTCTCCGTGTTTTGAAATAAATCCCACCTTTTGACAATTTTCACAGGTTTTGCGGAATGCATATGATTCCTTGAATATGGTGGGCCAATGAAATCCACTCTGTAATATTTCTACAATCCTTTTTTTTTATGAGAAATGATCCCCACATGCCTTAGAGTGACAAAATTTAATGAAATTACTTACCTCATTGTCGAGAATGCATTTTTGAAATATTTGATCAAGATAATAATTGAATAAGTAGGGGTCATCCCAATAAAAATTTTGCACATTGCTCAAAAATTTTCTTTTATCTTCGGTACTCCAATGAGCTGGCAAAAATCCTGAAGCAAGAAAATAGATATTTTTAGCAAACCAAGGCATTGAACTAAGAGAAAGTAGAGATTCATCAGGAAAGTAATCATCGATTGGTGTGATGTCGAGTGTCGAATCTGTTGTCGCGTTTGATAAAAGATCCGCATCAACATTTTCGGTGCCTTTTTCATCCTTGATTTCTTCCTGATTAGTCATGGTATGAGGAAATGGAAGTGCTGTCAGGGAATCAGTCTTTTCCTTGCAATATTCAGATTCAACCCCTTCCTTACCCTTAGAGATTGACTCATAATCTTTCTCACAAGGTTCAAGAGTGAGTTTTTTAATAACCTTACCAATACGAAGAGTGATGACTGATTTGACTTGATCCATGTGTTGACTTCCAAAACTACTTGCATTTGCATTATATTGTCCCTTGAGATTTTGCTGTGGTTGAGATGGAAACTTACCTTTCTCTTGAAAATTAAGAGTAGATGTGAATTTTGCAAGAGTATCTTTAAAGTCTGTTATGCTTTGAGCAAGTTGAGTGTTGATTGCCTCTTGCTTTTCAATGAATGCATACAAAGTTTCCTCAAAATTTCTTGTAGGAGGTGGAGCATAAGGAGGTGCATATCCATGATAATTTTGGAAATTATGGTGTGCTTGAAACTGTGGTTGTGAAGTTTGTGCATTGTCACTCTTCCAACTGTAATTTTGGTGATTTCTCTAACCAGGGTTGTATGTTTGTGAGTATGGGTTGTGGTTGGCCCTTTGGAAACTGTTTAAAGCATGAGCTTGTTCATGGAGACATTCCATAAAAGAAGGCAAGGTTAGACAATTATTAGTTGAGTGTTCATTTATTTCACATATTTGACACACAATGTTTTCAACAGATTTTAATTGACCACTCTTTTTCAATTCTAGTGCCTCGACTTTTCCCTAAGGTTATACATACCTCCACTAGATGTATAAGGTTGAGTTTTACTCGGTGCCTCATATGTACCCGCGGTGTCCCAATTTTGAGCATTTTCAGCTAACAAGTCTAAGTACTCCATTGTTTCATCAGGGTCTTTATTTTTAAAAGTTCCATTGCACATCAATTCAACCATTTGCCTATCTCTAGGTGTTAACCCTTCATAAAAATGTGAAACCAATCTCCTTGTTTCAAAACCATGATGAGGGCAAGTACTAAGCAAGTCTCGATACCTATCCCAACATTGGTAAAATGTTTCTCCTGGTTTTTGAGTGAAAGTGGTGATTTGTCTTTTGAAAGAGTTTGTTCTATGAGATGGGAAAAACTTCTTTAAAAACTGTTGTTGCATTTCATCCCAAACACGAATGGATCCTGGTCTCAAATTTTATAGCCATGTTTTAGCTTTATCTTTTAATGAAAAAGGAAAAAGCTTTAATCTGATGGTGTTCATGCTATAATTTGAATTATTATATGTGTTGCAGACCTCCTCAAATTCCCTTAAATGCAAGTATGGATTTTCCAATTGTAAGCCATGAAAAGAAGGTAAAAGTTGAATAATGCCTGGCTTAAAATTAAAATGAGATGCATCAGAAGGAAAAACTATGCATGATGGTGCACTTGTTCTTGTGGGATTCATATGATCTCTAAGTGTTCTAGCACGGTTATTCTCATTATTCTCATTATGAAGTGATTGATTATCTTCTTCGGCCATATTTTCTGAAAATGATGAGGATACCCTACAAAATCTACCACTTGATATACGTGACTACACTCTCATGCACGTGTAGGAATAGAATAAAAAATAGAAGAAAACAAAAGAAGAAGAAACAAGAGAAAAGAAACAAAGTTATATATACAAGAAAAGTGAAAAGAGAAAATAAAATAAATATTATAATTTATACAAGAACTTACCTCCCCGGCAACGACGCCAAAAACTTGACACGACTAAAAGATTGATGTCTTCTCCCAAGTGCAGGAGTGTCGAAGTAATAAATAACCCGGCAAGACCGGAGTCGAACTACATGGAGGTTAATTGTACAAATTATAAATAACAATAAAACAACAATAATAATAACAACAACAACAATAGTAATAGTTATAACAATAATAACAATAACAATAACAATAATAATAATACTAATAATAATAATAATAATAATAGTAATACAAATATCAAGGTTAGAGGTTCCACTAATGGTATGTCAAACAAGTATAGTATAAACTCTTATTATTCAATTGGAAACCACACACAAAGGAGGTTCCAATCAGATTATATATTGTTAACATGATTACATTAGTCATCTTATTTGATTAATGTTAGTACTTGTAAATCTCGCATATTGTTAACATGATTACATTAGTCATCTTATTCAATTAATGCTAATACTTGTAAATCTCGTCAAGCATTCATGATTATAACTTATGTTAACAACAAATCAAGTTCTTTTCATAGCTCAGGTGTCGGTTATACCATACATTATGGGCTATGAAAGTGCCAAGCATTTGTTGTACCAAGTGTTATACAACATAAATCAAGATTAGTCATTTAACAAGCAAAGTATTAAAGAGTGAACAAGATAACAAATATAAAACATGTTAGTATCAAACATTAAAGTCCATATTAAGTTTACATTATACTTATTCTTACACCATTAGTGTAACCTTTTCACCTTGACATAACTAACTTAGCTAGACATAATGAAAGAAAGCAAAATAGATAAACAAATAAATAAGATAAGAGTTAACTAAGTAAAGGAAAGGAAATGAAAGGCATAAACTTGATATTAATGAAAGCAAAGCATAAACATTACAAAAAATACAAAGAGAGAAAGCAAGAGCATCATCTTGATCTGGAAACTAAGATGCCTAAATGCATGGCAAATGCCTCCTTTTATAGGCCAAAATTGGGAACTATTGATTTGATGACTACTTGATCAGTGGGTGGCCAACTCTTGACTTGGTGACAATCCTTATCTTCTCTTGTCTGCCCAAAACGTCATTGATAACGTCAAAATTAGAGCCACTTGAAAACATGAAAGTTGTCGCCAATTGTCTCAACTTTCTTGTGTAAAACATTCAGCTCATTTCGACTTCTAGAACTCCAGATATGGCCAAAATATTGAACAGTGCTCGGGCTAGAGGATAGATTCGGGCTTCTTTGTTGTTGCAACAATTGTCTTACCTTTCCATCCATATAATGTAGACCTAAATCTGAGATCTATAGCTCCATATATGACCCAATTACCA
>NW_011500702.1:75987-76128 GCF_000495115.2 Populus euphratica | reverse complement strand
AACAGTGTTCCGGTTTGGATTGCACCGACATCTCTTTTCTAAGTTTGGCCATCTCTTTATCCTTTCAATTTCAGTTTTTAAAGTCATCAATCAATCCTTTCATTTATGTGATAAGCCTGCATTTAAAATGAACATTTACAA
>NW_011500702.1:57399-75887 GCF_000495115.2 Populus euphratica | reverse complement strand
TAAAACATGCTTTAGTTAAGGAGTTATTGATACTTCAAGTGCAAAATAATGATATAAAACCTTAATAAAAATGTACTTTTAAGTACTAATCATTGGGATTATTATTTTTTTCTATTTTTAAAACACCATGTATCTTTAAGCCATGTAACGAGCTTTCGGCTAATGACTCCCAGACCAGTTGGTCTTAGGGCATTAGGTGTTGAGACACCCCTATGAGCTTAGTAACTCGGGTCGTTGATACTAATATGTAGATAGTGCAATGTTTGATTCCTTTAAGCTTTTCTCCTCAACCTATGTAACAAGTTTTGGGCCAATAACTCCCAATTCAGTTGACTTTAGGGTATTAGGTGTTAAAACACCTCTTCGGGCTTAATTGTTTGGGTTAGGGAGGCTAAGAAACCAAACTTATCTGCATTTTTATTATCATCATTTCATTTTTTTTGTTTTTTTTGTTTTTAATTATATACTATCCCTTTCCCTTAGTTGTTACCTTTAACAAAAAAACACAAATAATGTATTAATCTAATTTGCAACCCACAATCATATGTTTAAAATGTGTGTGTATAAATTAAGGTTTAAGAATACATGTTAAATAAGTATATGAGCAGAATTAAGTGATAACAATGCGAGAGTTTGTAAATCTGAATATTTCAAGAAGCATTATGATGGACCTTGTTATGAATGGTTACTAAGATGCATCTCAAGAGTCATAAAAAGTTCTCCTTACTCTGACATCATAGTAACAATAATTTTGCACATGCTTTAGGAAATAGAAAACACAGTTAGTTGTTTTGTTCTAAACTACTACCCTCTCCCCCCAACCAAAATTAGACATTGTCCTCAATTTTCTAAGGTAGAAAGATAGAGTATAGAAGATATCACCTGAAATAATGAACACTAACAAACCTGAAACACATTGAAACAAACAGAATAATAAAACCAAAAGACACAAAGATTCATAAATGAAGGCTCAAATCCAATCTAAGCTTTTTATAGCTTTCCTTAGATGACCAATTTATGTGACTCATGGAGGGATCAATTACAGGAATGAAAGATTGTTGTTGGTCAATCAATTCTTCAGCAGTATCAGCAGAGATTATGATTTGTCATGTAGAAGATGTTAGAAATTCTTGTTCCACAGCATGATCAAGAAAAGACAACAACTTATCATAATAACCATTAACATTTAACAAAACTATGGGTTTATGGTGAATATATAATTGAGCCCAAGAGGAAATATGAAAGATCTCTTCCAATGTGCCTAGACTACTTGGTAAAGCAATGAAGGCATCAGTATGGTTAAACATTGCATTCATTCGAGCCAGTATTGTGGAGACCTAAAGTTGCTCTCCAATTATTTTTCCAATGATGTCCCCTTGTCCTAAAGCTTTAGAGACGATCCCAAAAACTTGATTGCCTCCTAAAAATACAGTTATTGATACACCTCCCATTAACCTAAGACTGCCTCCCCCATACACTAAATGAATCTATCTCTCAGCTAGCACCTGACCAAGATGATTTGCTGATTCTAAAAACTCCTTTTCTTTCCCAAGACTAGATCCACTGAAAACACAAATATTTCTTATGTGATAACTTGAGGAACTTGCAGTTTTATAATAGCATGTCTGATAATATAAGATACCTTTAATTTATGGTAAATACTCATTTTAAATGTAGGTATTCTCATAATTCAAAGGATTGATTGTTGTGATTAACTATTGAAAGTGAAAGGACAAAGAAAAGGCTAAGCTTATGAAGGAGATGTCGATTCACTTTAAATTTGAGCACTGTTCAGTCATCGAATCATATCTAGAGCTATAGATCTTGGATTTCATATTAATTTATTTGAATGGAAAGATAAGAAATAGACCTACAACTTTCATGGGTATGGAAATACCCAAATTTGCCATTTTCAAATTCAAAGTTTGGCCACAAAAGAGAAGTCCGAATCTATCTTGCAATCCAGCCCAAACACTACTCATAATTTTACCCATAACTGGAGTTCTAGTGCTCCAAATGATTTGAAATTTGGTGGGTGGAAGGAAAAGAAAATTTCCAACAAACTTTGATGAAGAACACTTTGTCAAATTCTGATTACATAACTGTCAATTCAGCCATCCAAAGTGCTTGAGTGATGATGTCCACTAATCAATAGTTGACCACTACATCAATTATCAATTACCACATGAATAGTTTAGAATTTTAGCCTATAAAAGGAGGCATTTGCCATTCATTTGGGCATCTTGTTTTCCATATCAAGATCATGTTCTTGCTCTCTCTTTATATTTTTGTAATGCTTAAGTTTTGCTTTCATTAATCTCTTGTTCATCCTTTTCATTTTCTTTATTATACTTAGTTAACTTATATCGTGTTTATGTTCTTGTATTGTTTCTTTAAGTTTTTCTTTAACAAGCAAAGTATTAAAGAGTGAACAAGATAACTAATGTCTAGCTAAGTTAATTATGTCAAGGTGAAAAGGTTTCACTAATGGTGTTGGGATAAGTATAATATAAACTCAAAATGGACTTCAATGCTTATATCCTAAACAAGTTGCTATTAACAATCTTATCATTTTTATCTTATTAATTCTTAATACCTTACTTATTAAATGGTTAATTTAGATTTGTATTGTATAACACTTGGTACATCAAATAATTGATCCTTCATAGTCTTTGGCCGACATTGTTATTATGAGAGGAACTTGATTTGTTGTCAACATAAGTTAACAACATGAATACTTGATAAAATTTATAAGTATGGTGTTATATAAATAAGATGATTAATATGTTCATGTTGATAATTAAGAAAGAGTTTATATCTTACTTATCTCTAATACTATTAGTGTATCCTCTAACCTTAACACTTGTTTTTATTATTGTATAATTTTCATATTAATCTTACATCTCAAAGTCCTCTTTAACTCATCTTCACAACCATCATCATTGTTGTTGATGTTGTTGTTTTTTTTTCTTACTATTGTTATTGTTGTTGTTATTTTTATTTATAATTTATATCGTTAACCTCCATGTGGTTCGACCCCAGTCTTGCCGGGTTATTTATTACTTTGACACTCTTGCACTTGGGATAAGATATCAACTCTTTAATCATGTCAAGTTTTTGGCGCCATTTCCGGGGAGGTAAATTCTTATATAAATTATAATATTTATTTTATTTTCACTTTTCATTTTGTTTTGTATCTAACTTTTGTTTTGTTTTTTTTTTGTTTTGTTTCCTTCTTCTTTTATTTCCTTCTTACACGTGTATGAGAGTTTGGTCACATACATTAAGTGGTAAATTTTATAGGGTATCCTCATTATTTTCATAAAAAATGGCCAAGTAACATAACCAGTCACTTCATAATGAGAATAATGAGAATAACTGAGTTAGAACACTTAGAGACCACATGAACCCTACAAGAACAAGTGCACCCTCATGCATAATTTTCCCTCCTGATGCATCTCACTTTAATTTTAAGTTAGACATTATTAAACTTTTATCTTCTTTTCATGGCTATGATCTAGAAAATCCATACTTGCATTTGAGAGAATTTGAAGAAGTTTGTAACACCTATAATGACTTCAATTGTAGCATAAACACCATCAGATTAAAGATTTTTCCTTTTTCACTAAAAGATAAAGCTAAAACATGGCTATAAAATCTTAGGTTAGGATCCATTCATGCTTGGGATGAAATGCAACAATAATTTTTAAAGAATTTTTTTGCATCTCATAGAACAAACTCTTTCAAAAGACAAATAACCACTTTTACTCAAAAACCAGGAGAAACATTTTACTAATGTTGAGATAGGTATCGGGACATGCTTCATACTTACCTTTATCATGGTTTTGAAATATAGAGATTGGTTTCATATTTTTATAAAGGGTTAACTCCTAAAGATAGACAAATGGTGGAATTGATGTGCAATGAAACTTTTGAAAACAAAGACCCTAACGAAGTAATGGAGTACTTAGACTTGCTAGCTGAAAATGCTCAAAATTGGAACACTACAGGTACTTATGAGGCACCAGGTAAGACTCAACCTCATACATCTAGTGGAGGTATGTACAACCTTAGGGAAGATCATGATCTTTAAGCCAAATTTGCATCTATAGCCAGAAAAGTTGAGGCACTAAAATCAAAAAAGATTGGTCAATTAAAATTTGTTCAAGACATTGTGTCTCAAATTTGTCCAACTTTGCCTTCTTTTAGGAAATGCCTTCATAAATAAGCTCATGCTTTAAATAGTTTTCAAAAGCCTAATCATAACCCATACTCGCAAACATACAACCTTGGTTAGAGAAATCACCTAAATTTCAGTTGGAAGTGTGGTAACAATAATGCACAAACTTCACAGCCACCGTTTCAAGCAAACCATAATTTTCAAAATTCTCATGGATATGCACCTTCTTATGCTCCACCTTCTAGAAGAAATCTTGAGGAAACATTGCATGCATTCATTGAAAAGCAGGAGACAATCAACACCAATCGATGACTACTTTCCTGATGAATCCTTATTTTATGTCTCTACAATACCTTGGTTTGCTAATATTGTCAATTTTCTTATTTTAGGACATTTGTCAGCTCATTGGAATACCCAAGACAAAAGAAAGTTCTTGAACGAAGTGAAGAACTTTTATTGGGATAACCCTTATTTATTCAAATATTGTCTTGATCAAATATTTCAAAGATGCATTCCCAACAATGAGGTAAGTAGTGTCATTAAATTTTATCATTATATGGCATGTGGGGGTCATTTCTTATCAAGAAAGACAACTGCAAAAATCTTACAAAGTGGATTTTACTGGCCCACCATGTTCAAGGACTCACATGCATTCTACAAGACTTGTGAAAATTGTCAAAAGATCTATTTCAAAACGTCATATGATGCTTTTAAATTCTATTCTTGTCATCGAGATCTTTAATTGTTGGGGTATAGATTTCATGGGTCCATTTCCTCCATCATTTGGTTTTTTATACATATTAGTCGCAGTAGATTATGTTTCAAAATGGATAGAGGCAATTCCAAGTTGAAACAATGATCATAAAAAAGTGATAAAGTTTTCAAAAGAAAATATTTTAAGTCGATTTGGAATCCCTTGAGCCATGATAAGTGATGGTGGAACACATTTCTGCAACAAGTCATTTGGGTCTTTAATGAGAAAATAATCACACACAAAGTTGCCACCCTTATCACCCCCAGACAAGTGGACAAGTAGAACTTGCTAATAGAGAGATCAAACAGATCTTGGAGAAAACAGTGAACCCTAATAGGAAAGACTAGTCTTTAAGACTTAATGATGCACTTTGAACTTATCGAATTGCTTATAAAACATCATTAGGTATGTCACTTTATAAACTAGTCTATGGAAAACCTTATCACTTACTTGTGAAACTTGAACATAAAGCATATTGGACTATTAAAGCATTCAATTCAAATCTTGATGATGCTAGTCAGCTATGAAAATTACAAATAAATGAGCTTGAGGAAATAAAAAATGATGCATATGAAAATTCAAGATTCATAAAGCAAGAATCAAAGAGTTTCATAACAAGAAAATACTGAGAAAAACATTTGATATTGGTCAAAAAGTCTTGCTTTATAATTCTTGACTCCATTTATTTCTTGGAAAACTAAGATCAAGATGGAGCGGTCCTTTTATTGTGAAACATTTGTATCCATATGGGGCCTGTGATATCGAGAATCCAAAGAATGGTAATGTTTTCAAGGTAAATGGACATCGTTTGAAAGCTTACTTTGACAACTTTTCAATTGAAAATGACTCTATTGAATTGGGTGATCCTTTATATAAAGATTGATATTTTTTTTTTCTCTCACATTGATTTTGTGTTTTCTTTTGGTGTGACCTTCGTTTTGCTAGTTTTTTTTTCCACCTCGGTCAAATGGCGGATAACGGTACTCTGTGACTTCAGTTGGTTCTTTCAGTTTCCTATAATAATTGATATTTGTATATATATTTGTTCAATTTTTTGCTCTTTCTCCCTTCTTTACATCTCTTCTCATTTGAAAATGGTCACCACTTTTGAAAAATTGAAAAAGTATTTTCCTACTCTGCCTCATAATGCGATTACAAAAATTTATCATACTAGATGTGCAAGATTGAGATTGTTAATGAACCATGGAATTCCTGAAGATATTCACTGGCTAATTGAAGCAAAGGTTCGATTATCAGGTAAGTCCTCAAATTCTTTCATTTCATACATGCTTGGAACATGTAAAAGCACTTTTACAAAGCAACATCGTGCAACACGACTGCAAGTCTATCACAGATGTGCCAGATAGACTTGTAATACAAAATCTTGTTCTTTAAGAATGATATCTATAAATCGTGAAGATAAAATATAGTTCATTAAGGATGACCTGAGTAAGGAGTCTTTAGATAATCTTCTATTGACTTTTGAGATGCACCCTAGTGGAGATGTACATCTTGCAATTTATGATTTATGGCCACAATTCCATAAACACAATTTCATATTTATATTTTTGGTGGATCTAGTCTTGGGAAAGAAAGAGTTTTTAGAATCAGCAAATCATCTTGGTCAGGTATTAGCTGCAAGATAGATTCATTTAATGTATCGAGGAGGCAACCTTGGGTTAATGGGGTGTGTGTCAATAGCTGTATTTTTAGGAGGTAGTCATGTTTTGGGGGTTGTCTCCAAAGCTTTAGCAAATGGTGATATTATTGGAACAACAATTGGAGAGGAACTACAAGTCTCTACAATGTCTGATTGAATGAATATAAAGTTTAAACATGTTGATGCCTTCATTGCCTTGCTAGGTGGTCTGGGCACATTGGAAGAGATCTTTTATATTTCCTTTTGGGCCCAACTTTACATTCACCATAAACCCATCAGTTTGTTAAATGTTAATGGTTATTATGATAAGTTATTGCCTTTTCTTAATCATGCTGTGGAACAAGAATTCCTAACATCTTCAGCATGACAAATCATAATCTTTACTGCTACTGCTAAACAATTAATTGACCAACTACAGTCTATTATCTCCTATAATTGATCCCTTTATGAGTCACATAAATTGGTCAACTAAGGACAGCCGTAAAAAGCTTAGATTGGATTTGAGTCTTCGTTTGTGAAACCTTGTGTTTTATTATTTTATTTTGTTCTTTCTCATATTTGTTTAAGTGTGTTTCAGGTTTGTCAGTGTTCGTTGTTTCAGGTGATATCTTCTACACTGTATCTTTCTACCTTAGAACATTGAAGACAATGTTTCGTTTTGGTTGGGGGGATGGGGTAGTAGTTGATATTTACAAAAAAAAAAAAAAACTTTACTAGTTGTGTTTTCTATTTGCAAAACCATTGTTACTATGATGGCAGAGTCAAAGAGTTCTTTTGTTAAAGTGACTCTTGAGACGAATCCTAGTAAACATTCTTAACAAGGTCTATTATAATACTTCTTGAAATTTTTAGGTTTACAAACTCTCGCATTATTATTTATTACTTCTGCTCATATACTCATTAAAACAAGTATTTTTAAACCTTCATTTTCACACACACACTTTAACATATGATTGTGGGTTGCATATTGGATTATTACATTATTTATGTTCTTCTGTTAAAGGTAACAAATAAACGAAAGGGATAGTATATAATTTGCAAAAAAAAAAAAACAAAGGAAAAGAAAAAAAGAAAAAAAAAGAAAAATAATGATTATAAATGTAATTAAAAAATAAAATAAATAAAAATATAGATACGTTTGGTTTCGTAGCCTCCCTAACCTAAGTTATTAAGCCCAAAAGGGTGTTTTAACACCTAATACCCTAAACTTAACTGGCATGGGAGCTATTGGCCTAATACTTATTACATGGGTTAAGGAGAAAAGCTTAAGGGAATCAAACATTATATTATCTATGTATCAGTTTTTGCAACCCGAGTTATTAAGCTCGAAGGGGTGTCTCAACACCTAATGCCCTAAGGCCAACTGGTATAGGAGTCATTAGCCGAAAGCTCATTATATGGGTTACGGATGCATTGTGTTTTAAGTTATATGTATATAAAAAAAGAAAAAAAATAATAATCCCAACCCAAGGACGTTAACCTTAAACATTAGAACATAATATTGTTTTCTTCTAATAAAAGCCCCATCATCTATAGTTTCATACATTGAGCACATTAAAAAAGGTTTATTAATATCTTGTTTCAACAATATGAAGCAGATACATATAAATTTAATCAGAGCTTGTTTACTTGGATAGAGTAATGGAAGTTAGATGATGAATACGTTGCTTTGGGGAACTTGCAAATTGTTTTTCTATTTTAACGCTTTGATTACTAGGGACTAGTAATAAGCTGGTTGGGGGATGTGATTAGTACTTAAAAGTACATTTTTATCAAGGCTTTATATCATTATTTTGCACTTGAAGTATCAATAACTCCTTAACTAGAGCATGTTTTATAATAACAAGTCTGATAATATAAGATACCTTTAATTTATAGTAAATGTTCATTTGAAATGCAGCTATTCTCACAATTCCAAGGATTGATTGTTGTGATTAACTATTGAAAGTGAAAGGACAAAGAAAAGGCTAAGCTTACAAAGGAGATGTCGATTCACTTCAAATTCGAGCACTGTTCAGTCATCGGATCATATCTAGAGCTATATATCTTGGATTTCATATTAATTTACATGAATGGAAAGATAAGAAATAGACCTACAACTTTCATGGGTATGGAAAGACCCAAATTTGCCATTTTTAAATTCAAAGTTTGGCCACAAAAGAGAAGTCCGAATCTATCTTGCAATCCAGCCCAAACACTACTCATAATTTTACCCATAACTGGAGTTCTAGTGCTCCAAATGATTTGAAATTTGGTGGGTGGAAGGAAAAGAAAATTTCCAACAAACTTTGATGAAGAATACTTTGTCAAATTCTGATTACATAACTGTCAATTCAGCCATCCAAAGTGTTTGTGTGATGCTGTCCACCAAGTCCATTAATCAATAGTTGATCACTACATCAATTATCAATTACCACATGAATAGTTTAGAATTTTAGCCTATAAAAGGAGGCATTTGCCATTCATTTGGGCATCTTGTTTTCCATATCAAGATCATGTTCTTGCTCTCTCTTTATATTTTTGTAATGCTTAAGTTTTGCTTTCATTAATCTCTTGTTCATCCTTTTCATTTCCTTTACTATACTTAGTTAACTTATATCGTGTTTATGTTCTTGTATTGTTTCTTTAAGATTTTTCTTGTATTGTTTCTTTAAGTTTTTCTTCTTTATAATGTCTAGCTAAGTTAATTATGTCAAGGTGAAAAGGTTTCACTAATGGTGTTGGGATAAGTTTAATATAAACTCAAAATGGACTTCAATGCTTATATCCTAAACAAAGTTGCTATTAACAATCTTATCATTTTTATCTTATTAATTCTTAATACCTTACTTATTAAATGATTAATTTAGATTTGTATTGTATAGCACTTGGTACATTAAATACTTGATCCTTCATAGTCTTCGGCCGACATTGTTATTATGAGAGGAACTTGATTTGTTGTCAACATATGTTAGCATCATGAATACTTGATAATTTATAAGTATGGTGTTATGTAAATAAGATGATTAATATTGTCATGTTGATAATTAATAAAGAGTTTATATCTTACTTATCTCTAATACTATTAGTGTATCCTCTAACCTTAACATTTGTTTTTATCATTGTATAATTTTTACATTAATCTTACATCTTAAAGTCCTTTTTAACTCATCTTCACCACCACCATCATTGTTGTTGATGTTGGTTTTTTTTCTTATTATTGTTGTTGTTGTTGTTGTTTTTTTTTTTTTTTTATAATTTATATCGTTAACCTCCCAGTGGTTCGACCCCGGTCCTGCTGGGTTATTTATTACTTTGACACTCCTATACTTAGGATAAGACAGCAACTATTTGATCGTGTCATTAACAACAAATTAAGTTCCTTTCATAGCTCATGTGTCGATTATACCATACAATATGGGCTATGAAAGTGCCAAGTATTTGTTGTACCAAGTGTTATACAACATAAATCTAGATTAGTCATTTAACAAGCAAAGTATTAAAGAGTGAACAAGATAACAAATATAAAACATGCTAGTATCAAATATTAAAGTCCATGTTAAGTTTACACTATACTTATTCTTACACTATTAGTATAACCTTTTCACCTTGACATAATAAACTTAACTAAACATAATGAAAGAAAGAAAACTAAATAAATAAAATAAGAACATAACTAAGATAAAAGTTAACTAAGTAAAGAAAAGAAAATGAAAGGCATAAACAAGATATTAATGAAAATAAAACTTAAGCATTACAAAAATACAAGGAGAGAAAGCAAAAGCATGATCTTGATCTAGAGATCAAAATGCCTAAATGCATAGAAAATTCCACTTTTTATAGGGAAAAATTTGAAACTATTGATATGATGACTAATTCATGAGTGGGTGACTAACTTTTGACTTAGTGACAATTCTTATCTGCTTTTTTTTTCCCAAAACATCATTGATAACATCAAAATTAGAACCACTTGAAAACATAAAAGTTGTAGGAAATTATCTCAGCTTTTTAGAAAAAACATTGGAGGTCATTTGGACTTCTAGAACTCTAAATATGGGTCAAATACTAAACAGTGCGCGGGCTATAAGACAGATTCGAACTTCTTTGTTGTTGTTACAATTTGAACTTGAAAATGATATTTTTAAATCTTGGGCTCCTATGAAAGTTGTAGGCCTATGTCTTAGTTTTTCATCCTTATAAAGTATACCTAAATTTGAGATCTACAGCTCTAGATATAACCCAATTACCAAACAGTGTTCCGGTTTGGACTGCACCAACGTCTCTTTTCTAAGTTTGGCCATCTCTTTGTCCTTTCAATTTCATTTCTTAAACTCATCAATCATTCCTTTCATTTATGTGATAGAATTGTATATAAATTGAATATTTACCATAAATTAAAGGTATCTTACATTATTAGATATGTTATTATAAAACATGCTTTAGTTAAGGAGTTATTGATACTTCAAGTGCAAAATAATGATATAAAACCTTGATAAAAATGCACTTTTAAGTACTAATTGTCATAACCCAATTCTGGGTTATTCCTAAAAAATTCACTTTTTCTCAAAATAAAAAAAAATGGCTAGTAACATGGAAAAAGCAGGCCGGAAAATCAAGCTGTAATTATATTTAAGAATTAATTTGGGTTCAATTGAAGGAACTAATTAAGTGCAAGGACTTGATTATACTTTAAATGGGCTAAATTAAATTTTAATTATTTTTAAGAATTAATTTGGGTCTAATTGAAGGATTTAATTAAGTTCAAAGACTTAATTATACTTTAAATGGGTCAAATTAATTTTATTTGGGGCTTAATTGGTGAAAAATTAAGTTTGGGAGCCTAATTTGGACTTAACTCAGAAGATTAGAATTTTAAGAAACCAAATTTAATTTTTACCAAGTTAATTGTTTGAAATTAGGAGCCAAATTGCAAGATAATTAAAGTTTTGGGGTTAATTAGGGGCTAAATTGACAAAATCAAAGACCAAGGACCATTATGCAACAGGCGGCAAACTATGGGGTCTTAATTGACAAAAGCCAGGGGGAAATTGAAGAAATTAAAAGTTTAATGATCAATTAGGGGTTAAATTGACAAAATCCGAGACCAAGGATGATATTGTAAAAGGCGCGTAACTTTGGGGTTCCAATTGAAATTCGGGAAGGGTGTGATTGCATTAAATCAAAAGTTTGGGTCAATTAAGGGTACAATTGGATAAAATCAAAAGTTGAGAATTGCTTTGAACTCTGGAGAAATCCCTATTTAAAACCTAAAACGACGCCGTTTGGAGTTTAAAAAAAAAAGATGGACCAGATGACGCATCGTCTGGTCACTATTCATTATCTTCTTTATTTTTCAGGAGAAACTGGTTCGGTCATCCCCTTTACAGGTGCATTCAATGCACTTAATGCCTACCGAATTTGCCAAATCATGCACGAAACTGATCACCAGACATATCTTTACGTTTGGGTATGGTCTTCACCGGCTCACTGGCATATAAACAGACGTGGCACTACCCCAAAAAGGCCACCTCAAGCAGTTTGCAATTGCAGTTCAACAGTGCAACATGCTTACTTTGAGTCAACGATTGGGATCCTTCCCAATCGAATTAAGGGCTGGAATTTATTCCTCTATGTAGACAAGATTGCTCTCTTCCACCGCCTATAAATAAAGGCTCCGTTGATGATCTGAGGGAAAAGAAAATCAAACTCAAAGTTGGCCAAAAAACAGCCTTCTCTGCTTATTTTTCCTACAACCGATCCTTTCTCTGTTTTCTTCCTTTTCCAGCGGTGATCAGAGCCAACCACTGGCCTCACCATCGCAGCCACACGATGCGCCACTGGTCAGACCGCCAACTACCTCAACACCAAGTAAGCCTCCCTCCTTCCTTCTTCTTCTTCCTCCCTTCTGTCATTGTTGCACGTGAACAATGCAATGTGAATTATAATTCATGTTGTACTATTTTATGCAACTTAGTCACTAGGCTGCCAATGATTAAATTGCTTCGGGCTGGACCTGTTCTAGCTTAGCCGGTCCCGAAATCGGCCAAACCTCTTTGGGCCAACACTAACCTACCTGTTTTGGGTCTGTGTTTGGCCCAGCCCATATGTTTAAACAATATTTAATTAATTAATATATATAATAAAAAATAAAAACATAATAACAATAAAAATAAAATAAAAAAATTTCAAAACTCCTTTAAAAAAAAAATTATGATTTTCTCAAATATTTTTCTATCAATTTTGCATAATATTGGGTTGTATATTTACATTGTAAAATACAAATCTGGTATTAAAATACCGATTTTGTCCAAAAAAATGAAAAATTCCAAAAAATTTGAAAAGTCCTTTCGAAAAAATTTGTGATTTTGTCGAACAATTTTCTATCAATTTTGCATAATATCGGGTTGTATATTTACATTGTAAAATACAAATCCGGTATTAAAATACTTGGTTTTGTCCAAAATATTTCAAAAAAAATTCAAAAAATCTCAAAAAAAACTTTTAAATCAATTTTCATTTTCAAAAATTATTTTCATGCATACGACCAAATCCTAAAAAGTTTCCAAGCATATTTTCATAAAAAAATAATAATAATTGTCACGGGAGGCGCAACGTCGTTTGGTGACTGTGGAGGCTCTTGTTATGCCTCCTGATGAGGGGTGTTGTGTGTTGGAAAGGGTTTTGTATTTAATTATAAAATTATGATTAATATTCAAGAGTTACCACCTAGTATTATGGTTACTAGGAACCTATAATCTGCGTGAGTCTGAGTAAAAGACTGGTTGTGTAAGGGGAAAACGTATCACCCCCAGTACACCCTACCTCAGGTAAACTGCATTATTGTTTGATTGTTTTTTTCTATTTCAGGTTTCTATTTGTTGATCTTTTCTAAGGTTCAAGGCAGATCTCTCTACCTTATTCTGTTAAATTCTAACCATTCTAAAGTCTGTTTTTTAGCATTGCATTTATTTATATTTATTTATTTCTTTTTACCTTCGAAGCCTCTTTTCTCCATAGATGCAAAGATTCTACAACTCTTTACTCCTTGCTCTATGCGCTCAGCTACTGCCACAACATTAGTAAATTGCTGGGCCGAACTACCCATCACATGCTCATAGTATGGCACGTTGAGCGTGTTGGCAAATAGAGTCACCATCTCTTTATCCAACAGTCAAGGATGTACTTGAGCAGCTAGGTCTCTCTACCTTTGAGCATATTTCTTTATGCTTTCCTTATCCCTTTTCTCTAGATTAGACAAACTGGTTCTATCAGGAGTGATGTCCATATTGTATGTGTATTGCTTCATGAAAGCATCCACCAAGTCTTTCCATTTTTTTTATCTTTGTGTTGTCCAATCTTATATACCAGCTCAATGCCGCCCCACTCAAGCTATCTTGAAAAAAATACATCAGTAGTTTTTCATCGTGTACTAGTTCTACCATTTTGTTGTAGTAGGATTGGAGATGAGTCATAAGGCATTGTGTTCTAGTGTATTTGATGAATTCAGGAACACAAAACTTCTTCAGGACAACCATATTTGGGACCAAACACATTTCTACTACCCGTACTGGATCATACAAGTCTACCCTTTTAATGGCTCTAATCCGAGCTTCCAATGCCGTCATTTTATCTTGATCAATGTCATTGGATGACTTCATTTTATGGGACTCATTAGCTGATGGATCTATGACTATAGGGGTTGGTGCTGGTGGCATTGAGTGCATATGTGCTAGATTGTGTAGAGGTTCTTGACCATGTTCACTTATTATTTCTTCAGGTTCAGTCCTCACCGAAGCCCGAACAAAAATAGCAGGCCGATTGGAAGGACCTTCACCAGAGGCATCTCTAAGTGTTTGCTCGAGTAAGCTAGTGAGGTGAGCTACGCTTGCTTTCAGAGACTCTAACTCTTCTTAGAAATGGGCATCACGGTGAGCACGCTCTTCATCTTTCATGTTTCTTGCTCGAAGTCGGGTGTTGTAGGCTCTTTGAGGACCCATATTTCAACCTGATGCAAGTATGTATGTTATTTACAATGGATGGATGTATGTGTGGGGATGCATATGTATTGGGTATGAAACCCATGCAAAATGAATATGTAGGGAGATCATGCTCTAAAGGAAGGTTCTAGGTCATTACATGATAGGTAGGCTTTCTACCTAGTCTTAAAAGGGTCTATAAACTACCCAGTGACCACCTCACATGAAGGTAGTGTAGGGGTTTACAAGGAATGGTTCGGGGTATAGTGTGACCACCATTATCGAGTAAACACTCAGCTCATAGTTAGATATTTCACGAATCTGAACCCCGATTGAAAATCATAAGGCAGACCACTACTCCACACCTAACCTAGAATTGGGTTTATTTGCGAAATTAAAATGCTAAATGACACGACTAAAAGATTGATGTCTTCTCCCAAGTGCAGGAGTGTCGAAGTAATAAATAACCCGGCAAGACCGGGGTCGAACCACAGGGAGGTTAATTGTACAAATTATAAATACAATAATACAACAATAATAATAATAACAACAACAACAATAATAATAGTAATAACAATAATAATAATAACAATAATAACAATAACAATAATAATAGTAGTAGTAATACTAATAATAATAGTAATAATAATAATAACAATAATAAAGAAAAAGAAGGAGAACAAGATGAGAACTTTGAGATGGAATATTAATGTAACGATTAAACAATGATAATAACAATTGTCAAGGTTAGAGGTTCCACTAATGGTATGTCAAACAAGTATAGTATAAACTCTTATTTTTCAATCAGAAACCACACATAAAGGAGGTTCCAATTAGATTATAGATTGTTAACATGATTACATTAGTCATCTTATTCGATTAATGCTAGTACTTGTAAATCTCGTCAAGCATTCATGATTATAACTTATGTTAACAACAAATCAAGTTCCTTTCATAGCTCAGGTGTCGGTTATACCATACAATATGAACTCTGAAAGTGCCAAGCATTTGTTGTACCAAGGGTTATACAACATAAATCAAGATTAATCATTTAACAAGCAAAGTATTAAAGAGGGAGCAAGAAAACAAATACAAAACATGTTAGTATCAAACATTAAAGTCCATATTAAGTGTATACTATACTTATTCTTACACCATTAGTGTAACCTTTTCGCCTTGACATAATAAACTTAGCTAGACATAATGAAAGAAAGAAAAATAAATAAACAAAATAAGAACATAAATAAGATAAAAGTTAACTAAATAAATGAAAGGAAATGAAAGGCATAAACTTGATATTAATGAAAGCAAAGCATAAGCAATAAAAAAAATACAAAGAAAGAAAGCAAGAGCATGATCTTGATCTGGAGACCAAGATGCCTAAATGCATGTCAAATGCCTCCTTTTATAGGCCAAAATTGGGAACTATTGATTTGATGACTAATTGATGAGTGGGTGGCCAACTCTTGACTTGGTGACAATCCTTATCTTCTCTTGTCTGCCCAAAACGTCATTGATAACATCAAAATTGGAGCCACTTGAAAACATGAAAATTATAGGCAATTGTCTCAGCTTTCTTGTGTAAAAACTTCAGCTCATTAGGACTTCTAGAACTCTAGATATGGCCAAAATACTGAACAGTGCTCGGGTTGGAGGATAGATTCGGGCTTCTTTGTTGTTGCTATAATTTGGACTTGAAAATGGCTTTTTTAGATCTTGGACTCCATATGAAAGTTGTAGGTCTATGTCTTACGTTTCCATCCATATAAAGTAGACCTAAATCTGAGATCTATATCTCCAGATATGACCCAATTACCGAACAGTGTTCCGATTTCAATTGCACCGACATCTCTTTTCTAATTTTAGTCATCTTTTTGCCCTTGCAATTTAAGTTCTTAAAGTCATCAATCAATCCTTTCATTTATGTGATAGGCCTGCATTTAAAATGAATATTTATCATAAATTAAAGGTATCTTATATTATTAGATATATTATTATAAAACATGTTTTAGTTAAGGAGTTATTGATACTTCAAGTGCAAAATGATGATATAAAACCTTGATAAAAATGCACTTTTAAGTACTAATCACTAAAGCAGTAAAAATGAAAGCTAAAATTAAAGACCAACAGAAAGAAAAACAATCAAATAAGCAAAGCTTAGTCTGACCAGACAAGGTGATCCCTAATGGAGTCGTCATTCTGTCACGCGGGGCGCGACGTCATCTAGCAACGACAGAGGCTCTTGTCGTGCCTCTTGATGAGGGGTGTTGTGTGTTGAAAAGGGTTTTGAATTTAATCATAAAATTATGATTAATGTTCAAGAGTCGACACCTATGGTCTGCGTGAATCTGAGTAAGGGACTAGTTGTTATCACCCCCAATGTATCCTACCTAAGGTAAGCTGCGTTGTTGTTTGATTGTTTTTTTCTAAGTCGGGTTTCTACTTGTTGGTCTTTTCTAATGTTCAAGGCAGATTTCTCTTCATAAGAGAGTCTCTACCTTATTGGGTTAAATCCTAACTGTTCTAATGTCTGAATTTTAGTATCGTATTTATTTACATCTTGTATCTTTAATACCTTAGAATGTACTTTATTGTGTAATTTTACACCCCACAAATATTAAAGTGTACATCTAGATTCTAAAAAAAAAAGGATTAAAAAAAGATTTTCAACATGTTGGTCAAATCCTAATAGATAATCATAAACTGGTTACGATATCCATTTTTGGATTAAAAAATGAAAAAGATACAATTTTGTTTTTTATAAAAAAAATATCTTGAAAAAATTTCATGATTTGGCCATATGCAATAAAATAATTTTTTAAAAAAATGTTTAGAATTTTTTATAATTTCAGAGAAAATCAGGTATTTTAATACCGTATTTGTATTTTACAGTGTAAATACACAACCCAATATTATGCAAAATTTGTAAAAAAAATACACAAGAAAATTATAATTTTTTTAAATGATTTTTTTTGAAGATTTTTAGACTTATAAAAAAAACAACCCACTACATGAATAGTGGAACTCCATAGGGAAGACGAAGGACCCGAGGAAAGGTGGTAGACCACCTGGAGTGGCGGTTATGGCTGGCTAGCAGGGGAGGACAACCTAAAGCCAGCGATGGAGTTGGCTGCAGCTAAAGGAGGAAGAAAGATGGAAGAAAAAAAACGCGCGGGAGAGGCTGTAGAGAGGAGAGAGAAACCAACGATGACTCTTGGTGGTCGACTGGTGGTTGAATTGGCTTTCTATGGTAGAGCTAATAGTCGAAAGACCGGTGGCGATGGTGGTGGTGGTTGAAGGCCACTGTGGAGAGAGAAAGAAAATTTGCAGAAATCGATAAAAAAAACTGGTTTTTTGGCTGATTTTGGACCCGATTTTCTCCTCCCTCAGGTCATCAAATCCACCTATATTTATAAGCGGTGGAAGAGGGCAATCTTGTTTATGCTGGGGAAAAATTTCATCTCTTGATTCAGATGAAAAAGATCCCAACTGTTGGCTCAAAGTAGGCATGGCGTATGTCAAATTGTCAAATCTACAGCTGCAGGCTGCCTGAGTTAGTCTTTTTGGGGTGGTGCCATATCCGTTTATTTGCCAGTGAGCCGGTGCCGACCATACCCTGATGTAGAGGGACGTCTGGTGATCAGTTTCGTGCAAGTTTTGGCAAATTTGGTGAACATTTTGTACATTAAATGTAGCTGCAAAGTAGGTAATCGGACCAGCCATTTCAGGGATTTAAAGAAGAAGCTGAGCAGTGCCAAAATCCTTTTTTGGTCAAAATTCATTTCAGTCCTTCCTCTTTCAATTGCTTTTAATTGAACCCCTAATTGACCTTAAAATTTTTCAATTAAGGCCCTGATAAACTTTAATTACAGCCCTAAAGTTACACGCCTATTGTGATTTCATCCCTAATCTCGGATTTCTTCAATTTAGCCCCTAATT